>NC_091577.1:15255736-15263236 GCF_042767895.1 Penaeus vannamei | reverse complement strand
AGGAATTTACTTTTTTTTTTTTTTTTTTTTTATTAATTACGAATCGTATCCTAATTTTCTTGATTAAAAATTCTATTTTATAGTAGTATAATATGTTTTCGTGACTTCTTGGCAGTACATTAAATACATGCTCACTCGATATGGGTAAAATTTTAAATGCATTATGACGGTCGCTGGGACATGGCAAGTTTTTTTTTCAGCGAGTCCGAATCATATGACGTGGCATGACACAACCTTACGGAGCAGTTCAACTTGGCCTGTCTTTTCTCCGGGTATTTCCGGGCTTTCCAGGGTGCAGTTAAAAAAACTGTTGTATGTAATTCGCTTAAAGAAATTTTATCTATAGAGTCAACACAAGTTATATTAGAGATTTTACATAAAACATTCAGTTCATTATCAGAATATTCTTTTTTTATCAACAAAAGCAAATCAACAAGAAATAGCTGACCTTGCCTTTATATATTCAAAAATACCACAGAGTAGACTGTATCTCCATTTGTTGATTTACTTTACTCAATAAGGCAAGTAAATACCTTTGGTCATTGTGATATTATCTAGGTAACTGATTCAGACACAAAGCTCAGTCACGGTGGATATAAGATGGAAAACCTCATGCAGCTTCCACATTTAAGGTGTATAAACCATTATATTTGCATACCTATATCATACCGACATACTGAGTACTTTCATGGCTTTCTATTGACTTTTCTTTTGTGAAATTCAGAAAAAAAAAAAAAATTTCAAAACTTTGTCTGTCAGTGTAAACCTCAAAGGTAATTGTGTTTATAACGACCATGCTAAATTAAACGTGTATTAAAGTGTTTGGAGTTTCGAGAAACAAAAAGGTCATACTTGGATAAATAAAATAATTTACTAGTGATTAAATTTAAACAGTTCGACTGCTGACACAAAGGTAATCTGTTCGAGAAAGTTTTATAATACTCCATTTTATCTCCATTTTTTGTTAGCAACTGTGTGTATACACGAAATCCTGAAGAAATAATTGAAGGGGAAATATACTGACTGGTAGCATCAATACATAACTGGGCAGACCGTGTCATAAAAACAAACTTAATGATGAAGGTAAGAGAATTAATTGAATGAGAGTCGGTTGGTTATTGCAAATAAAATGCAGTTTGTCTATCCACAAAAAAGCTGACGACTTGATGCCATTATAGTTTTGCTGGTCATATGTGAAACAGGTTCATTTCGATTTAGTGGAACCATGGAAACAATTCCTTCGATATTCTTTGCTTTTCTACCCTGAAACTCCAGTCGATTTCAGAACATCAGATTTGCAGTCATTTTGGTTCTTCGATGAACAATGTAATTACAGTTACTAGAAACTATAAGTACTGTTAATATTTGCGATAAATTTGGATACCCTGAAGTGGATCTTTATTTACATCTCGTAAACATCCCAGTCAATGACTAAATTTATTTCTAACATATTTTGCATTTACCTGTAATCGAAAATAGGACTCTCTTCCAAAGTTGTAGATTTAATATAGGTAAAAAGTAACTAAGTCGAAAGCAACTTTTACATGACAAATACTATACTTGTATACATTAAAGTTCTGTGCGTTGTTCATCCACATAATTAATTTCCGGAACTTGAATTATCGATTTCAATTAAAGTGCCGGCAGATAATGAAACGGGCCACTCCCTTGACAGCGGGGAACCAAGTATAGAGTTTCAGTTCCAGGTTACTGCTGCTGCCAATAGGCTTCTCTTTGGCTGCGTCCCAACATGGCCACAGGGCAGCCAGTCTTCGTGCGCCTGTTTCGCCTTTGGGCCTCGGCCATGAGGCTTCTGGGAGGCTTGCCCTTCTCTTGGGGCAAAAGCGAGTGTGGAGCCATGTTCCCAGGGCTGATGCGACGGAGATATCTGCACGTCTGGTCCTTCTTCGTCCTCTTTGCATATGTCCTGTGCATCGTGGCTGCAGTTTTTCTCTACGAGGCACCAGAACATTCAGCAGTGATAAGTGGCACCAATAGTGCAGTGGCTGACATCTTTAATGTTATATATTCAATAGCAGTACCCTCTGCATTGTTCTACATCTGGTTGGGTCAAAACCACCTAGCCTCTCTTTTGTCACACCTGGACAAGTGTTTACCAAGCCATACCATGTGCAGCTGGTCATTATCCCGAGACAAGGGCTTCATATTCATCACTCTTTTCCATGTAATCTTTTACGTCTCATTAATTTATGATGTCGTGTTATCCTCCTTTAAAAATCCCTTTCCAGAAGCCTGGGATTTGATATTGTATGCAACTCGAGTCATTTATGGTTATTTGTATATCTCCACTGCCTCCATTCACACTTTTTCTATTTATTTGATTTGCGGTTTTCTTGAAGGCACAATAAATGACGTACAAGAAACGTTAATTCCAGAAATAAAGGCTTACAACACTGCGAATGAAGAGCCCTGCGTCGGTAGAAAATGTTTTTCAATAAACAAGGCAGCTAATGATCGTTCGAACGAGGAGGAAGCGGCACAGGTCCGAAGAGCAAGTGAACGTGTATGCAAAATCCACGAATGCCAGTTGCAGATGACCCAGTATTTCAGCTTTCCAGCCTTGGCACTTGTGGCTTACTCTGTTGCCTTTTTCATCGCAGCTATGTTCATTGTTGTTACAGAGATGAAATACAACTTCTTACTCTGCCTGTACCTCACATACAGCTCCATCATCCCTAGCGTATTCTGCTATACAGCCGAGAAGGTGGTTAGCAAGGTTAGTAGAGATTATCTTTTGAAACGGATAATTTATTAGACAACATTTGAGAGGGTTAGTGAGAATAAAGACAGTGAGTGATGCATGAGATTGCGGGATCAGTATATATATATATATATATATATATATATATATATATATATATATATATATATATATAAAATGATAATAATAATAATAATAATAATAATAATAATAATAATGATAATAATAATCTTCTATGAGTACCGTGTTAGATTCTGACGTTGGCAACCGTGTTCCTGAACCATGCTAAATTGGATATTGATAATACACATGATGTTGATATGCATATATAGATGATATACATATGCAGACACTGATATACATATATTGATATTGGTATTATACATATATATAAATATGCACACACACACACACACACACACACACACACCTATACAAAATACAAGTGCAAAAAGCAAGAATTGTTTATAGCATAAATAAAAACGAATCTAATGTCAGATCACTCAGAAGGTATATATACACAAACATATATATGTGTATACCATATATATGGATATTAATGTATATCAATATAGTATATATATCAAGATACCTGTATTGACATTTACATGTTCTTCCTCTGTTTATTTCATTACATTTTGTCTGCGACCCCCCCCCCGCCCCCCAATCCGACACTGAAGACCCCTGTGTACTGAGTCACGGCCACGAACCATCAACCTCCATTATTTCTTTTCTTCTCTCTTCCCACTTTCCATGTTGATCTTATTCTCCTTTCTCGCCGTTCAGTATAAGAGCATCACAATATGCTAATGTATTAGTAAACACAACAAGGGTCTTCAATTCAGTTCAGTCACATGAGCACTTAAGGATATGAAGTACATGTCAGTGGGATGAAAACTTTGACCTTGGAGTCCCTAATCTTACCTACGTTCGTCTGTAATTTTCTTTCAATATTTCAGTTAATAAAGTACGAAAATGATAATATAATTGTGAATCATTCTTTGTTGACCATAGTTATACATCATGTCAAGTTATATATTATAAGTGGATATAATGCCTATTGACTGAATTTCAAGAGTCTGACTGCTGACACAATGGTAATTTGCTCGCGAAAGTTTCAAACTACTTTTTTCTCACCATTCGAAATGAGAGAGAAGATTGGAGTTACTTAAAATGAAATGCAGTTTACGTTTTCACAAAGAAGCTGACGACTTGATGCCCTTGTAGGCTATGAAACATTTATTGATTTCGTTTTAGTGGATTCAGGGAAACCATTCCTTCGACATTCTTTGCTTACCCTAGCCTGAAACTCTTCGGTCGATTTCAGATCGCCATATTTGCAGTCATTTTGTTTCGACAATAGTTAACTTCAGTAACTAGAAAAAAGTAATATTGACCTTAGTACTCATATCCGGTAAATTCGGATACCCTGAAGTGGATACTGACATCTCTTGTAAACATCCCAATCGATACACTAAACTTATGTCTAGCACATTTTGTCTTCAAACTTAAACATTTACCTGTAATCGAAAATAGGACTGTCACTTCGAAAATCGTAGATTTTATATGGGTAAAAAATATTATAAAGGGGAGAGCAATTTTCACTTGCAGTTTTTTTCCATAACAAATGCTATACTTTTGCATATAAATGCTAGTTTTGCACACTCAAGTCCTGTGCGTTGTTCATCCTCACAATTCATTTCCTTAATTACAGTATCGATTACAACTAAGGCGTCGGCAGATAAGGCAACGGGCCACGCCTTTAACAGTAGGATACCAAGAAGTCGTGTGTAGGTTTCAGTTCCAGGTTACTGCTGCTGCCAATAGGCTTCTCTTTGTCTGCGTCCCAACATGGCCACAGGGCAGCCAGTCTTCGTGCGCCTGTTTCGCCTTTGGGCCTCGGTCATGAGGCTTCTGGGAGGCTTGCCCTTTTCTTGGGGCAAAAGCGAGTGTGGAGCCATGTTCCCTGGGCTGATGCGACGGAGATATCTGCAAATCTGGTCCTTCTTCGTCCTCTTTGCATATGTCCTGTGCATCGTGGCTGCAGTTTTTCTTTATGAAGTACCAGAATATTCAAGAGTGATAAGTGGAACTAGGAATGCAGTGGTTGACATAATGAGGGCTATGGATTCAATAGCAGTATCCTCAGTATTGTTCCATCTCTGGTTGAGTCAAAACCACCTAGCCTCTCTTTTGACACACTTGGATAAGTGTTTACCCAGTCATACCATATGCAGCTGGAAATTATCCCGAGACAAGGGCTTCATATTCATCGCTCTTTTCTATATAACATTTTACGTCTCGTTCACGTATGTTGCCGCATTGTCCTTTAAAATTTCGTTTGTAGAAGCCTGGGAAATGGTATTATATGTAGCCAGAGTTATTTATTCTTTTTTGTTTCTCATCTTTGCCTCCATTCACACTTTTTCTATTTATTTGATTTGCGGTTTTCTTGAAGGCACAGTAAATGATGTACAAGAAATGTTAGTTCCAGAAATAAAGAGTTACAACACTACAAATGAAGACCCTCGTGTCAGTAGAGAATGTTTTGCAATAGCCTACACAGCCAATGGTCGTTCAAACGAGAAGAAAGCGACACAGGTCCAAAGAGCAAGTGAACATGTATGCAAAATCCACGAATGCCAGTTGCAGATGACCCAGTATTTCAGCTTTCCAGCCTTGGCACTTATGGCTTACTCTGTTGCCTTTTCCATCGCGGTTATGTACACTGCTGTTACAGAGATGATATTCAACTTCATACTCTGCCTGCACATCGCATACAGCTTCATCATTCCTGGTATATTCTGCTGTTCAGCCGAGAAGGTGCATAGAAAGGTTAGTACAGATTGTCTTCTGAAACAGAGAACATTTGAGAGGGTTAATGAGAAAGACGGTGAGTGATACATGAGATTGCAAGGTCAGTCACTGTAAAGAAATCAGTAGAAAGGAGTGGTATAAGGCAGTTGAGCGAGTCAGTGAATTATAGTTTATCTGTCACTGGGGAATGTACAGGAACACTGTTCAAGAAAATAGAGATGGCTGCTGGAAAAGTAGGAGAAGAATCTGGGGAGAGGGAAAGGTGTTAGATGTTAGAGTTTAGAGGGTGTTACAGGAAAGTATCATAATGAGAAGGGAAAAGATGGAAGCAAATTAAGTAGAGCAGGGTTTAGTAAAATGGGAAAGGTTAAGGGGTAGATCAATTGAGTGAATTGCATTGTATCTGTGACTGGAGAAGGAATAGGGACATTGTTCAAGGAAAACAGAAGTGACTGTTGGAGTAGGGGGAGAAGAATCCGGGGGATGAGAAAGGGGGACTGGGGAAGGCGGTAAAGTATTAGAATGTCTGGAGGGGAGGGGTCTGGAGAAGGACAATGTTGTTATAGTGGGGATTCATGTGAGTATTCAAGTGGGAGCGCTAGAGAGGGTGGGGTGTATTTATCGTAGCCTGAAATTCTTCAGTTGTTTTCAGAACATATTTGCAGTCATTTTCCTTCGACGATGAACTATAGAGGATTTCAATAACTAAAAAATATAAGTATATTGAACCTTTTCAGTCATTTCAGGTAGATTCGGATACCCTGAAGTGGATTTAGACATCTCTTGTAAACATCACAATTGATGCCTAAACCTGCTTTCACACCTAAGTATTTACCTGTAATCGAAAATAGGACTGTCACTGCTAAAATCCTATATTCAATATGAGTAAAAAGTAATTTTAAGTGGAATGCAATTTTACATGTATCTTTTTCCATGAAAAATGTTATACTCATGCACATTTACAATCAGCTGTGTACTCAAGTCCTGTACCTTGTTCATCTCTACCGCTTTCAAATATAGGGTTCCGGCTGATAATATACGGGCGACGCCCTTCTCAGCAGGGTACCAAATAAGTCGTGTGTAGTTTCAGTTCCAGGTTACTGCCAATAACCTTCTTCTTAGATATGCCCCAACAATGTCACAGAGCAGCCAGTCTTCGTGTGCCTGTTTCGCCTTTGGGCCTCAGTCATGAGGCTTCTGGGAGGCTTGCCCTTCTCTTGGGGCAAAAGCGAGTGTGGAGCCATGTTCCCTGGGCTAATGCGACGGACATATCTGCATGTCTGGTCCTTCTTCGTCCTCTTTGCATATGTCCTGTGCATCGTGACTGCAGTTTTTCTCTATGACATAAAGGATAACTCAATGCCTGTTCTTTCTTACTTTTGCCCATCTTTCTGTATATTTTCCCTCCTTTCTTCCTATAACTTTGGCTACCATTCCTTAGTCTTTTCTTCCTTATTTTGTTACAAGGTGTATCTGTGTACCTTCCTGTGAAGTCTACCCCTCAGAGTTTCAAGAAGTTTGTTTGCCATAAATATAGCAGCTTGCCCTTTGTCAAACATTAACAGTTTAAAGTATTAGACTGTATTGCTCCCTTTCTATTGTGGAAGAAACTAGCATGACCTATCTCGTTATGGGAAGATAGGTCATGCCACCGATTTCACCAATATACCGTATCTATGTAGTTTCATGGGCAAAGTGACATGCGTTTTCCCCTTCTAGACAATGACTGTCAGAAGTGGGTTTGGTTGCCATGATCAAACATTAGTTATTATTAGACCCCCTTGGATATTCCAAGAACACTTTCCTGAAACACAAATTCCCTAGGAACTAGCTCATCTTTTTCTCAGGTCCATCTGCTGCCTCCCCTTCCACAACTCACCTGAACAATGCCTCCTCAGTTCCTCATCACCTGGAAGCTGCCTCCCTTCCTTGACTTGTAGACTGCCTGCTCTAGGGATTGC
>NC_091577.1:15235736-15238236 GCF_042767895.1 Penaeus vannamei | reverse complement strand
TAACAATAATTCTGATAATAATGAGTATCATAACAATATACTAATGATTAACAATAACAATAACAATGATCGCATTAGTAATGATGGCAACAGTAAGAACAACGATGATTTTAACAATGATAATAATGATAGCAATGATATCAATAATAATGGTGGTATTCAATGTTAAGTTTAGTTTTAAAGTTTCTCAACTTAAATGTTTTATTATTTTTATATTCTGAGGCATGTTTTAATGCTAACGTTAGTGATAGTATAATATGATGATGATGGTGAAGATGATGATGATGGTGACGTTGACGGTGGTGGTGGTGATGATGATGATGATGGTGGTGATGATTATCGATGATGATGATGGTGGTGGTGATGATGACGGTGGTGGTGGTGATGATGATGGTGGTGATGATTATTGATGATGATGATGGTGGTGTTGATTATTGATGATGATGATGGTGGTGGTGGTGGTTATGATATCAATAACAATAATAACAATAACGATGACAATATAGATAAAACAACAATAAAGTTAATAAAAATGACAATGATGATAATAATAATAAGGGTACAGTAGTAACAACGATGATAATGATATAAATAATGATAATAATAATCACTAGTCATTATCATTATCAGTGTTATTATCATCATTATTATTACCAGTATTATTATGACTATGAATATTATCATTGCTATTTCAATTTATTACTTATACCATTATCATTGTTATTGTCCTTATTGTCATAATCATTATCAATAATTATGTTTCTATCCCTATACTCATTATTGTCATTATTATCGTTTTTATCATTATCATCATCCTCATCCACCACATCATTATCATTATCAATTAATACCACTATAATCCCTATCATTATCATTATCACCATTATCATTATGAACGTTATCACGTATTATTATCATTATCCTTACTGAAGTTATTATTACTAGCTACTATAATTACTACCATTACCATTATCATTAGTATTCTTATTTAATTCTAATCATAATCATTTTTACTACCATAACTACCATCCTCATTACAATCACCATCATCCTTGTTCAGTGATGCCAGACTTGTGGAAGTGTCTTTCTATAAAGTACAAATTATAACAGTTCTTGGAGAGGATGATGATAATGATGATGGTGGTGGTGGTGGTGGTTATATCAATAACAATTACAATAACGATGGCAATATAGATAAAACAACAATAAAGTTAATAAAAATGACAATGATGATAATAATAATAATGGTACAGTAGTAACAACGATGATAATGATATAAATAATGATAATAATCACTAGTCATTATCATTATCAGTGTTATTATCATCATTATTATTAGTATCACCATTATTACTATGACAATCAATATTAACATTGCTATTTCAATTTATTACTTATACCATTATCACTGTTATTATCATTAGCATTATTATCATAATCATTATCAAAAATAATGTTACTATCCCTATACTCATTATTGTCATTATTATCATTTTTATCATTATCATCCTCATCCAACACATCACCATTATTATTATGAACGTTATCACGTGTTATTATTATCATTATCCTTATTGAAGTTATTATTGCTAGTTACTATAATTACTACCATTACCATTATCATTAGTATTCTTATTTTATTCTAATCATAATCATTTTTTATTACCATAACTGCCATCCTCATTACAATCATAAAAAAAAACATGAGAAATACAAAAATCATGACAAATACAATAATTTTAACAAATACAACATTCATGAAAATTCAGCAATCATTACAAACACAATTATCAAAAATACAAAAATCATGACAAATATAATAATTTTAACAAATAAAATAATTATGACAATTACAAAAATCATGACAAACAATTATCATAAATATAGAAAAAAAATCATGACAATACAAAATCATAAAAAAAAATGAAAACACAATAATCCTGACAAACATAACATAAATAAATAAATTAATAAATCCTGACAATGTGAGGATTATGACGTCGTTTCTGGGAACTGATCCTGCACTAACTAGTGTGATGTCAGGAAAATAGTGCAGATCATAATCTTGCTCGTAATCAAATTATAATGACATTATAATCTATCCTATAAATGCTAATAATTTGATAGTGTAATGATGTTTGGGAAAATAATAATAATAAAGGTATGATGATAATGATTATCTCCTGGCATAATTACATCATAAAGAACAATTATGATGATAATAGTAATATCATTATTGATAGTACCATTATTAATAGAAACGGTAGTAATGATGATAATAATGATAATGAAAGTGGTATCAAATGTAATAACAACAAAAACAATGATAATGACCGTGGTAATTGTAATAATAACAATGATAATGAAAATAATATAGGTATCATTATAATCATTATCGTTATCATCTTTCTTAATGACAATAGTGATAATGACAGTGATGATGATAATAATGATGATAACGACAATGGCAGTGATAATGACAGTAATTTTAATAATGATA
>NC_091577.1:15225736-15230736 GCF_042767895.1 Penaeus vannamei | reverse complement strand
ATTATTTTTAAATGAAATGAAAGAAGTTTGTGTAAATATAGCCCAATATTTCAGAATGTATCTTTTTTCACAATATATTACTCTTATTTACATAATCATACAGATTCAGAATAGTATAATATTAATGAGGATGCTTGCATGATTCCTAGGACACAGCTTACAACTTTTCGGTGCTAACTTGAAAAATGATTTGCTTTCCTTCTGCTGTTTTATGGACGAGACTGTAGAACTTTTTTTTTTAAAGATGCGAACCAGTACCTATGCTTGAGGAATATACATGACCATGTTAGCGGAATAGTCTCATTGGATGAGGCCATGTTTGTTGACATAAGAGACCTGGTTCTGCCTCACATTTGCAACAGTGCTAGCGTGATAAGGCCTTAACATTGCTCTGTTTTGGACGTTGCAAAGGTAATTTTGAAGAATTATCTTTGATGGGGGTTTTATGTAGACTTTCAAACAGCACAGTCTATCTTGTTCCATTAAGTTATATACTTATCCCTCCTCAAGAACAAAAGCAATAACCAAAATCAAACATGCGCAGGCGCCCAGTGCCCCGATACCTTCTTCGAGGCCGGGGGAGGATGCTTCCACGTCATAGACACCGGCGACACGGACATCACCTGGGAAGACGCTCGGGAAACGTGCATTGGCCTGAGCGACAGCGGCTGGACTGTGGACCTGGCTTCCCTCGACTCCACGGCGCAGCTCGAAGCCTTCGCGGAGGCGTGGGCTACAGTGGGTAAGGAGCTACTTTGAAGACCTCTGGACGTTCTTGGAATTCAGAATGCAGTGAGAAATTTTAATTTTATTGGTAGAGTGTATCTTATAATGAAAATCTTCAGGATGCTCCTGAAAGTACATGTTAGTAGTAACGGTTAGTCACAAACTCCTGTACTCACGACAGGGGCAGACTACAGGCCCTACGGCTACATGTGGGTGGGCTTCACCCGTGAGACCGGGCAGTGGGCCAACCTGGACGGAGTGCCAATATCCCTCTACTCCAACGTGTGGCGGGAAGGTCATCCGCACGACATGAACATGTACGTCTACATCGAGGACGTCACCATGACCTCCGGCAGCGAGTCCCGAGGGCGCTTCTACGCCTCGTGCACGATGACGGACGCTCTTCAGAGGGCGCTGTGCAGGGCTTACCCACAGAAGTAAAAGGGTAAAACATGTAATATCAAACAAATAAAAAATACTCACACTGATTTCTTTCCATAAGGATAAAACCGTAGAATAAAAGAGCTTAGAAGTTAACAGTGCTCCATGTACTACCATTATTAATTCGACTTCTATAGTTTCCCGCGATCCTCCGAGTTTCTTTGAAGTTACAACTGACAGGATAGCCTTGCAGGCAGCGTACAACATATACTTACGAGAGAGATTTAAGACTAAGATTAAGATTTAGTTTCAATTCCATTTGTTACAATGGATATTCTTTGCTGTGACATACTTTCTGTTTTATTTTGCTTCGAAATCTCCCCCTGTGAGCAATGAATGGCCGGGGGTTACCATTCACTCGTAGTGCGCAGGATCAAACGCAGGCCAGGAAGATTCCAAGCCCAGCATGTTACCACTGCACTACACAGGACACACACACACACAGAAAATACAAGCTCACCACCAAAGTTCACAAGGAAACAGATGCATGCAGTAATTGACAGAACCTATTACAACACATCTCTCTCATATTGCTGAGTGAATACCAGACATTCAAATATAGAAATGACATGTAATATGTATCTGAGCACTGTGGATTGTTCGTATTCAAATGAAATGCCAATCATATACATATTCTTTAATTAATCCCAAAATAAAGTGGTTCTGCAATACCACTGGTGTCACAGCGGCGACTTCCCTGACGACGGCTGTGCTTGACTTCTCAGGGCGATATAACGTTTTCTTGCCGTGAGATAGGGTCTGAGCCAGCAGTTGGAACACAAGCTGCTGCGGCGGGGAATTGAACTCGTGATATGTATATATGTGCATGTACTCATTTCATTAACACTATATACTAAATTCATATATTGAATGCTTACACACAATATATATATATATATATATTTGTATAAATAAATATAAATGTGCATATGTATATCTAATCACTATATATATGAATTAATGTATCTATATATGTAAGCAAGTGTGTTTCCACTCTTTCTAAACTCGGACATGAAACAAAAAGCAACACAACACGAAATATCACTTAATGAAGAATTACCATACACTCATGGCCAACGGGAACCTCTTCCCAAAATGCGGTGAAAATCATGCTAACACGAAAGGAAGCCCGTCCAGTAGAGCCATCGGATCAGGCATCTCCCCGATCGACAAATAAAGCTCAATAATCAACCCTATAAAGCTTCAATAAACAATATAGGGCCGGTCATCATGACGTCAACAGAGCTGTCACGTGTTCAATGAACGGACTAAGCGGTTTCTTCGTCGTGGCTTTGGTGGCCGTGACTGTTGGTGGGTAATGCTCCAAACATTCTTTTGACAGTGTGTCTTTAAATATATGTATAAATATATACATAATGCGTTTTAAGCAAGGGGGCAGGCAAGCCTTGTTCAGTGATGCCAGACTTGTGGAAGTGTCTTTCTATAAAGTACAAATTATAACAGTTCTTGGAGAGGATGATGATAATGATGATGGTGGTGGTGGTGGTTATATCAATAACAATAATTACAATAACGATGACAATATAGATAAAACAACAATAAAGTTAATAAAAATGACAATGATGACAATAATAATAAGGGTACAGTAGTAACAACGATGATAATGATATAAATAATGATAATAATAATCACTAGTCATTATCATTATCAGTGTTATCATCATTTTTATTATTATCACCATTATTACTATGATTATCAATATTATCATTGCTATTTCAATTTATTACTTATACCATTATCATTGTTATTATCCTTATTAGCATTATTATCATAATCATTATCAAAAATAATGTTACTATCTCTATACTCATTATTGTCATTTTTATCATTATCATCGTCATCCACCACATCACCATTATCATTATCAATTAATACCACTATAATCCCTATTATTATCATTATCATCACCATTATCATTATGAACGTTATCACGTGTTATTATTATCATTATCCTTACTGAAGCTATTATTACTAGCTACTATAATTACTACCATTACCATTATCATTAGTATTCTTATTTAATTCTAATCATAATCATTTTTTATTACCATAACTACCATCCTCATTACAATCATCATCATCATCATTACCATCATTATTACTACTGTAATCATTATCTTTGTTATCATCATGATCATTATCACTATATAGTAATGATAATTAGTTGATGATGAGTCGTAAATATAACAAGTATGTTGCGGATAAGACTTTTTATTCCATTAATTCAAGCCGGATAAATAATGGAGAGAAACGATGATTAATTAATAATGATAAATATGATAATAATTCAACCGGAACAAGAACACCCGGTAGCGATAACAAAGGAAATCGTCAATAAAAACAATAATCACGACAAATGCAAAAATTATGACATACAATGATCATGAAAAATATAAAAAAAATCATGACAAATACAAAAATGACATAAAATATCACCACAAAAACAAAAAATCATGACAAATACAATAATCGCGACATACAAAAAATAAGGATAAATACAATTATCATGACAAATGAAAAACTCGTGATAAATACAAAATTCGTGAGAAACATAATAATCATGACAAACCCAATTATCATAAAAAAAAACATGAGAAATACAAAAATCATGACAAATACAATCATTTTAACAAATACAACATTCATGAAAATTCAGCAATCATTACAAACACAATTATTAAAAATAAAAAAATCATGACAAATATAATAATTATAACAAATAAAATAATTATGACAATTACAAAAATCATGACAAACACAATTATAATAAATATAGAAAGAAATCATAATACAAAAAATCACGAAAAAAAAATTAAAATTCAATAATCCTGACAAACACAATTAACATAAATACAATAATCTTGATAATGTGGATTATGACGTCGTTTCTGGGAACTGATCCTGCACTAACTAGTGTGATGTCGGGAAAATAGTGCAGATCATCATAATCTTGCTCGTAATCAAATTATAATGACATTATAATCTATCCTGTAAATGCTAATAATTTGGTAGTGTAATGATGTTTGGGAAAATAATAATAATAAAGGTATGATGATAATGATTATCTCCTGGCATAATTATTAATAGAAACGGTAGTAATGATGATAATAATGATAATGAAAGTGGTATCAATTGTAATAACAACAAAAACAATGATAATGACCGTGGTAAATGCAATAATAACAATGATAATGAAAATAATATAGGTATCATTATAAGCATTATCGTTATCATCTTTCTTAATGACAATAGTGATAATGACAGTGATGATGATAATAATGATGATAACGACAATGGCAGTGATCATGACACTAATTTAATTAATGATAATGCTGATAATGATGACAATGATACTAAAAATCGATATAATAACATTAAAGACAATAATAATGATAATGAAACAGTACATATAATACTAATAGTAATGGTGATAATAATGATAATGATATAAACTAAAATCTATCATTTCAGATCCTATAGTAAGGCCACAGTTATTGTATAAGGTCTGTAAAATTATCATTATTGCTCCATTCATCACTATTTTTATTAGTATTATCATTTCTATTATCATTACTATCTCATAATTATTTTAGCATTAATATCATTCATCTTCATGATTATCTTTCTAACAATTGTTATTGCTATATCTACTATGACTATTGTTATTGCTATCTTTATTATCATTATTTTCATCATTCTCATAGTATTTTTCACCATTATCATAATTTTCACCATTACTGTTATCATTCTATTAACGAAAATATAAGTATGATTACTCTTACTGTTATCTCTAGATATACTGTTTATTTCAA
>NC_091577.1:15210736-15220736 GCF_042767895.1 Penaeus vannamei | reverse complement strand
TCTGGACGTTCTTGGAATTCAGAATGCAGTGAGAAATTTTAATTTTATTGGTAGAGTGTATCTTATAATGAAAATCTTCAGGATGCTCCTGAAAATACATGTAACGGTTAGTCACAAACTCCTGTACTCATGACAGGGGCAGACTACAGGCCCTACGGCTACATGTGGGTGGGCTTCACCCGTGAGACCGGGGAGTGGGCCAACCTGGACGGAGTGCCAATATCCCTCTACTCCAACGTGTGGCGGGAAGGTCATCCGCACGACATGAACATGTACGTCTACATCGAGGACGTCACCATGACCTCCGGCAGCGAGTCCCGAGGGCGCTTCTACGCCTCGTGCACGATGACGGACGCTCTTCAGAGGGCGCTGTGCAGGGCTTACCCACAGAAGTAAAAGGGTAAAATATGTAATATCAAACAAATAAAAAATACTCACACTGATTTCTTTCCATAAGGATAAAACCGTAGAATAAAACAGCTTAGAAGTTAACAGTGCTCCATGTACCACCATTATTAATTCGACTTCTATAGTATCCCGCGATCCTCCGAGTTTCTTTGAAGTTACAACTGACAGGATAGCCTTGGAGGCAGCGTACAACATATACTTGCGAGAGAGATTTAAGACTAAGATTAAGATTTAGTTCCAATTCCATTTGTTACAATGGATTTTCTTTGCCGTGACATATTTTCTGAATTATTTTGCTTCGAAATCTCCCCCTGTGAGCAATGAATGGCCGGGGTTACCATTCACTTGTAGTGCGCAGGATCAAACGCAGGCCAGGAAGACTGCAAGCCCAGCATGTTACCACTGCACTAAACAGGACACACACACACACACACACAGAGAGAGAGAGAGAGAGAGAGAGAGAGAAAATAACACAAGCTCACCACCAATGTTCACAAGGAAACAGATGCATGCAGTAATTGACAGAACCTATTACAACACATCTCTCTCATATTGCTGAGTGAATACCAGACATTCAAATATAGAAATGACATGTATCATGTATCTGAGCACTGTGGATCGTTCGTATTCAAATGAAATGCCAATCATATACATATTCTTTAATTAATCCCAAAATAAAGTGGTTCAGCAATACCACTTGTGTCACAGCGGCGACTTCCCTGACGACGGCTGTGCTTGACTTCTCAGGGCGATATGACGTTTTCTTGCCGTGAGATAGGGTCTGAGCCAGCAGTTGGAATACAAGCTGCTGCAGCGGGGAATTGAACTCGTGATATGTATATATGTGCATGTACTCATTTCATTAACACTATATACTAAATTCATATATTGAATGCTTACACACACAATATATATATATATATATATATATATATATATATATATATATTTGTATAAATAAATATACATATACATACATACATATATATACACATATACATATAAATGTGCATATGTATATCTAATCACTATATATATGAATTAATGTATCTATATATGTAAGCAAGTGTGTTTCCACTCTTTCTAAACTCGGACATGAAACAAAAAGCAACACAACACGAAATATTACTTAATGAAGAATTACCATACACTCATGGCCAACGGGAACCTCTTCCCAAAATGCGGTGAAAATCATGCTAACACGAAAGGAAGCCCGTTCAGTAAAGCCATCGGATCAGGCATCTCCCCGATCCACAAATAAAGCTCAATAATCGACTCCATAAAGCTTCAATAAACACTATAGGGCCGGTCATCGTGACGTCAACAGAGCTGTCACGTGTTCAATCGGAGGCAGCGGTGGACAAAAACAACAAAATCACACGAACTTCGGTATTAAGAATTGGTCTGCCGTGAACGTCGTCTCTTTTTTTCTTGATTTATACAAGATTCGCATTCCTTTACTAATGAGTATTTTCATGAAGATAGTAAATCTAAAGGTTGCTACACTGCCCTCTCAACAACAGGAAATTATCAATGTATGATGAGTATTGCTTGGGAATGTGAATTTAACCTTTTAGGTCTGGTTATAACGTCCGAAAAATATTGATAAAACCCGTTTTGAGTAACGTTTCGAAATAATAATAATAATAATAATAATAATAATAATAATAATAATAATAATAATAATAATAATAATAGGCAAAGTGCGAGCAAGAAATGATTTTACAAGTTCAGTAAGTGAGAATTTAATCCAGCAACTACGAACGTCATGTAAACAGTACTGAGAAGTAACTAGTACCCTTCCAGAGATATGTAAGCCTTAAATTCTTTTTATGTGTGAATACCAGGTGTTTGTATAAGGTACAGATACATGTCACCTTCCTGTGGATCTCTGATAAAGAATACGGTTCTGGTAACCTTTTTGTATCCATAGAATTCCGCAACTTTTCGCTACATCTGTTTATCGCCGCTGAATCGAGATTTATAATTCACCGATATCTGGTAAGCTTTAGAATACTTCAGTTTTTCATCATAACGTTTTTTAGCAACTAAATCGAGATTTGTAGTAGGCTATCGTTCTCACAGAAGATTCAGCGGCCATTTTTTGCCCACCAGTATTGTGTGCGTGCGCGAAAAAGCTTTTTGTTTTTGTTTTGACGACCGTCCCTATAGGCTGTTTGTTACCTCTTAACATAACCAATCCACACTGGGCTAGCATGAGGGAGAATTTTCCCACGCTATGACCCTTGACTTCCCACCATAACCTATTTTCGTTTCCTTATCGTCTTCTATTTCCCATAGAAACAAAGCGATTCAATCCTACTCGATGAGTGTAAGCTAAGGTATAAAGAGGGTCAGATCCCTTTCACCAACAACACACGATCGCCATGAACGGACTAAGCGGTTTCTTCGTCGTGGCTTTGGTGGCCGTGACTGTTGGTGGGTAATGCTCCAAACATTCTTTTGACAGTGTGTCTTTAAATATATATATATATATATATATATATATATATATATATATATATATATATGTGTGTGTGTGTGTGTGTGTGTGTGTGTGTGTGTGTGTGTGTGTGTGTGTGTGTGTGTGTGTGTGTATATATATATATATATATATATATATATATATATATATATATATATATATATATATAAGCAGGGGGGGGGGGCTGGGCAAGAATTCTTGTCGATAGGCCAAGAACTGTACCGTTCCCTGCTTAAAACGTTGTCCAATGCATGCAAGCCTTATTCAGTGATTCCCACCAACGATCTCGGAGACAGATATCTTATACATAAGTTGAAGGTGGAGTTTATTTCATTGGCGTTTGGTAACAGTTTGAGCGCGCATTTCAAAACAGCTGACTAGCGTGGCAAGATGGCAGAGAAGTAAATTAATCTACCCTAAAATATTTTCTCCTATATTCATATAAAGCGCCTCTAAAACAGTGACACACACCCGATGGGCAACCCTGACACTGTGATGCGTTATCAAAACAAATGAACATCCCTGGACTAAAATATAGGCCTAACCATTCCCATATATCCGATTTTATAAAGTTAAATATAACAGTCACCGAATACAATAGAATGTTGCTAGAATTTCTAAGACTTTTTCACTTGAAATATTATTTATTTCATAGAATAGCAGATATATTTTCGATTTTGAGAGACGAGGAGTTTAAAAATAAGAGATAAATCGTTCGTCTTATAATAATTTTTGATTTATAAGTATAATCTTTTCATTCCCATAATCTTCAGTATCTCCTTTCGTGTTCGGCTAATTTCATTTTCTTTGAATATGATTTTATGGAAATTACAGAATCAGATACCGTGAAAGAATATTTCTGTGATAAAATATTAAGCGGAATACTTGAACAACGACTGCATTCGAAGGCTTGTGACCAGTACGGTACGCGAACGACGATGTTTCCATGGTGACGGTACATCGCTTGACTTCGCAAGCGCGTCATCTACGGGGGTCGCTTGAGAAAGCAAGCGAAATGCTTGAGTTATCAAGAAAGTCTTGAGATTTAGGCAAGAACTTTCCCTGCTTAAAACGCCAATATATATGGAAATATTTGTAAAAAAAAAACAAAAACAAACTCAAACACAGGTGTGCGTACACACATACTTGTCATCGGCATCTTGCTTTCATGAATTGTTCTTGAATGATATCAAAACGTAATAAGCGTATTGGGTGAAATAAATATCGCAAATTTATCTCTCACAAGTAAATAGCAATAGGCACTGGTTTCCCAGTGCTATATCACTCCAAACGAGTTAGCCTTCACCTTATAACCTCGTCAAGCTTTCCCCTAACACACCAACACACCCTGATCTATGTTGATTACTTGTCAAGGCACAAACCCTGACTTAAAATCGGCCTCACTGAATACCCGCAGGTGCCCAGTGCCCCGACAGCTTCTTCGAGGCGGGAGGAGGATGCTTCCACGTCCTAGACTCCGAGGAAACACCCATCACGTGGGAAGACGCCAGGGAAATGTGCATTGGCCTCAGCGGGAATGGGTGGAACGCGGACCTGGCTTCCATGGACACGACCTCGCAACTGGAGGCCTTCGCTGAGGCTTGGGACACCGTTGGTACGTGGACCGCTTCGATGCTCATGTTGTCGAGGGTCATGTTGATGGTTTGTGCAATGGATAATGTGTGACAATGGGATTCATTTTCGTTTTCATTTCCGGCAGTTAGAATCCCTTCGATTTGAAGACATTATTCATCTATTTGTACCTTGGATAATGGGTCGTAAGGGCATTTTATATCTAAAGTAGTTAAAACAAGCGTTCCTACTTCACCGACCTAATAATCTCATTGATGCGATCTTAACAGGAGCGAACTACAGGCCCTACGGCTACATGTGGGTGGGCTTCACGCGCGAGAGTGGCGAATGGGCCAACCTGGACGGCGTGCCACTGTCCACATACTCCAACATGTGGCGGGAGGGACATCCGCACGACATGAACATGTACGTCTACATCGAGGACGTCACCATGACCTCCGGCAGCGAGTCCCGCGGGCGCTTCTACGCCTCGTGCACGATGCAGGACGCTCTCGAGAGAGCACTGTGCAGGGCCTTCCCAGCGTAAATAACTTAAAAATATATGTCGAATTTTAATTTTGTTTAGTCATTTTTCTTAAATATCCTTACAGAAGGACCTATATCTGCGTATTACGGTTTACAGTAGGTGTTTATAATACATACGTAAAAATAGATTTCACCGATTTCTATCGATAATAAAATTGTAGAAAAACAGCTTTGAAGTTAACAGTGCTCTCTGTACTACCATTATCAATTCGACTTCTAACAAAGATTGAAGGTGCGAATCCATCGCTATAGTTTACCACGATCCTCCGAGTTTCTTTGGAGTTACAACTGACAGGATAGCCTTGGAGGCAGCGTACAACATATACTTGTGAAAGAGAAAGAGAAAGAGAAAGAGAAAGAGAGAGAGAGAGAGAGAGAGAGAGGGAGGGAGAGAGATGGAGAGAGAGAGAGAGAGAGAGAGAGAGAGAGAGAGAGAGAGAGAGAGAGAGAGAATTAAAACAAGCTCACCGATGCGGCAACAGATGCATGAAGTAATTGACAGGACCTATTACAACACACCTCTCTTATTGCTGAGTGATAATGTATCACTGCCATTTCTGAGCACTGTGGATTCTTCGTATTCAAATGAAAGGCCAATCATACACATAGGCTTTGATTAATCCCAAAATAAAGTGGTTCAGCAATACCACTTGTGTCACAGCGGCGACTTCCCTGGCGACGGCTGTGCTTGACTTCTCAGGGCGATATGCCGTTTTCTTGCCGTGAGATAGGGTT
The DNA here is from genome assembly GCF_042767895.1 of Penaeus vannamei. Classification (NCBI taxonomy): domain Eukaryota; kingdom Metazoa; phylum Arthropoda; class Malacostraca; order Decapoda; family Penaeidae; genus Penaeus; species Penaeus vannamei. The sequence continues at coordinate 15,214,990 of NC_091577.1, read as the reverse complement.
TGAACCAGCAGTTGGAGCACAAGCTGCTGCAGCAGCATATGCATACACATATAAACAGGAATTGAACTCGGGATATGTATATATGTACATGTACTCATTTCATTATCACTATATTGTAAATCAATATATTGAATACTTACGCACCCACACTCATATTCTTATATATATATATATATATATATATATATATATATATATATATATATATATATATATACATAAACATACATACGTATACATACACATGTAAATATATATATGTATGTATATATATATATATATATATATATATATATATATATATATGTGTGTGTGTGTGTGTGTGTGTGTGTGTGTGTGTGTGTGTGTGTGTGTATGTGATTTTGTATACTCGGACATGAAAAAAATAATACTAAACGAAATATCACTTAAGGAAGAATCATCATACACATGAATATCGGAGACCTTCACAAAAAGCGGTGAAAATCATGCTATCTCGAAAAGAAGCCCGTCCAGTAAATCCATTGGATCAGGCATCTCCCCAATCCAAAAATAAAGCTCAATAATCGACTCAACAAAGCTTCAATAAACAATATTGGCTCTATTTGTTGCCGCCCACGTAACCAATCCACACTGGGCTAGGATAAGGGAGAATTTTCCCACGCTATGACCCTTGACTTCCCACCATAACCCATTTTCGTTCCCTTATCGTCTTGTTTCCCATAAAACCGATTCAATCCTACTCGATGAGGGTGTAAGCTAAGGTATAAAAAGGGTCAGATCCCTTTCATCAACAACAGACGATCGCCATGAACGGACTTAGCGGTTTCTTCGTCGTGGCTCTGGCGGCCGTGACCGTTGGTGGGTAATGCTCCAATCATTCTTTTGGCAGAGTGAAATGTGCATGTATGTATATATAGTGATACACTCACATCCGCCCACCCACAATATATATATATATATATATATATATATATATATATATATATATATATATATATATATGTGTGTGTGTGTGTGTGTGTGTGTGTGTGTATGCATTTATATATATATGTATGCAAATATGTGTGCATATATACATATATATATATATATATATATATATATATATATATATATATATATATATATGTACATATGTATATATTTATGTCTATATGTCTATATTTATGCATATGTCTATATATATACATATATACATACATACATTATATATATATATACATATATATACACATGCATGTATATACATATGTATATATACATATATATACATGCATGTATATACATATGTAATATATACATATATATGGAAATATGTAAACATATATACTCACACACATATATATATGTGTGTGTGTGTGTGTGTGTGTGTGACACATCGGCATCGACATCTTGCTTTCATGAATTATTCTTGAATATCAAACGTAATAAGCGTATTGGGTGAAATAAATATTTCGAATTTATTTCTCACAAGAAAATAACAATAAGCAGCAAGACATCTGGTTCCCCAGTGCTATCACTCCAAACGAGTTAACCTTCAGCCTATCACCTCGTCAAGCTTTCTTCTAACACACCAACACACCCTGACCTATGTTGATTACTTGTTAAGGCACAAACCCTGACTTAAAATCGGCCTCACTGAATACATATATATGAAAATATATATAAACATATATATTCACACACACACACACTAGTCATTTGCATCTTGCTTTCATGAATTGTCCTTGAATGATATCAAACGTAATAAGCGTACTGGATGAAATAAATATTTCGAATTTATCTCAAAAGAAAATAGCAATAAGAACAAGATATCTGGTTTCCCAGTGCTGTATCACTCCAAACGAGTGAGCCTTCAGCCTATCACCTCGTCAAACTTTCTTCTAACACACCAACACACCCTGACCTATGTTGATTACTTGTTAAGGCACAAATCCTGACTTAAAATCGCCCTCACTGAATACCCGCAGGTGCCCAGTGCCCCGACAGCTTCTTCGAGGCGGGAGGAGGATGCTTCCACGTCCTAGACTCCGAGGAAACACCCATCACGTGGGAAGACGCCAGGGAAATGTGCATTGGCCTCAGCGGGAATGGGTGGAACGCGGACCTGGCTTCCATGGACACGACCTCGCAGCTTGAGGCCTTCGCTGAGGCTTGGGACACCGTTGGTACGTGGACCACTTTCATGGTCATGTTGTCGAGGGTCATGTTGATGTTTTTTTTTAATTGATAATGTGTGACAATGGGATTCATTTTCGTTTTTCATTTCCGGCAGTTAGAATCCCTTCGATTTGAAGACATTATTCATCTATTTGTACCTTGGATAATGGGTCGTAAGGGCATTTTATATCTAAAGTATTTAAAACAAGCGTTCCTACTTCACCGACCTAATAATCACATTGATGCGATCTTAACAGGAGCGAACTACAGGCCCTACGGCTACATGTGGGTGGGCTTCACGCGCGAGAGTGGCGAGTGGGCCAACCTGGACGGCGTGCCACTGTCCACATACTCCAACATGTGGCGGGAGGGACATCCGCACGACATGAACATGTACGTCTACATCGAGGACGTCACCATGACCTCCGGCATCGGGTCCCGCGGGCGCTTCTACGCCTCGTGCACGATGCAGGACGCTCTCGGGAGAGCACTGTGCAGGGCCTTCCCAGCGTAAATAACTTTTAAAAATAATATATTGGGAATGTTAATTTTGTTTAGTTTTTTCTTAAACATCCTTACAGAAGGACCTATATCTGCGTATAAAGGTTTATAGTAGGTGTTTATAACACATACTTCAAAATAGAATTTACGATCTTTGCGTTTCTTTGGAGTCACTGTAAGCTAGATATTACGGTTCAAGTCCTTACATATGTGTAAACTAAAATCAAAATGTGCGGTATTAAAAAGATGCGAGATAATTTTGAATTACACTGAATATCAGATCATACGAAACTGATGATTACGCTCACACAATAGACTAAAATTGAAAAAAAAAATATAGGGTACTACTAATAAGTATGTTACTCCTGTCACTGAAAAATTTTGCTTCATAGAAAACGAATGTTTCTTGAAGGGTTACTTAAGCTAAATTCACTTAAGGTGTGTAAACGTGTCTGGTTGCATTTTTATATAGTCCTATTTATGTATACTACACTTCAGCGGTTAAGTACAACTATAATCAAGTGGAACAGTTGCATACCCAAATTTCTGAATGACAAAAAGGTTAAATACTTTTCACATTATTTTCTTTTTGTTAATTCAAATACATTAAATTGTAACCCTGCGAAAATGGATAAATGTATGAAGAACAAAGTTGGAGAACTTTGGTCTCACAATGTTGGTCTTCATATCAAGACGAAAAAATACTAGCTGAAATATGACGAAAATTATATTAATACACACACACATAGGTACATAAATATATATTCATATATATACGTATATACAATTTGGAAATGCAACCCCACACCATTTTTAGGGTGAATAGAATAATTTTCCAACAGTTTTCGTGGTGTTTCGAACGAATCTAGCACTTATTTCCTTCGCAAACGAAGCATAACAACAATATCAGTCTGGATAGCTGAGGGCATGCTAGGCCTACATATCTGGGAATTTCGAGAAAAATCGCTAGAATAATAGTTAGCATAGTATATTAACACATTTCCGGGTTGTATAGGGGCGGAGCCCCCTTAGACCCCCTTTCAGGATGGGGAAACTGCCGCCTGGACTAAAATCTTTACTTCGCATGTTCCGACAGAATAGAGCCCGGGCAAACCAGGTATCTGACAAGTTTTCAGTAGATATATGGGGCTTGGCCCCTTTAGACTCCTTTTCAGGGGGGCTGCCGCCTCCACCCCCACCCCCGCCTGGCATGCAAAATCTTCACCTCGTATGTTTCGGCAAGAGAGAGCCCAGACCCAGGAACATTTTGAACAGCTTACCTTCAGCCTTAACTCCAGACGGGCCAGGCTGCGGGTCACGGGGATCGTCGGGGTATTCCAGGTCGTTGTTGGCGGGAATTGCGTTCGCTTAAGTTAAACTGCTTTCTTCGTTTTGTTTTTAGAACCCTTTCCCATGCACTACAAACCCACTGGTGTCTGTCTTTTCTATAAAGATACGATGTCTTACAGTGCGGGCATTGTACTTCCACTGGCAGTACACCGTGATGTAGATTTAGTAAGCTTGCTTCGTTACTTTGTTGATATTACGCAGTGAAATCGAAATAATTGTTCTCACAACCTACACACTGTCTAACCACGATGGAACTGATTT
>NC_091577.1:15203236-15205736 GCF_042767895.1 Penaeus vannamei | reverse complement strand
CAAAGCGCTTAGTTTCCTTAGACGTTCACAGATATAGACATTTCTGTTGGATTTTAGGGATAAGATCAAATGTACAGACCTTTGAAAACGTTATTCAGGGAAATGCAGATTGAATGCTTTCTCTAACATCTGACTTTCACACCTCAAACTCTGAGTATCATTGATGAAGTACACATAGAAACTAGGCTATGGGACGTATAGAACACATAATTGAAGCAAAAAAACTTATAAAAACAATAAACAGGTGACATCATTATATCACTGATAAATGACGACGACGTGAAGGTCGATAATGAAACACGTATGAATAAAAAAATAATCATAAAAGAGATGATATCGGTGATTCCATCTTCCACAAAGGAGGATGGAAGACTAAACATTTACCTCTCGAACCTAAATCTACTTTGCGAGTCAATGTACGGTCTCGTCTGCTCCTTGATGAATGAGATGAACGCAGGATCGAGGCCCTTGACTCCCGCCGGCGTGAGTCCCGGGTGGATCCTGTCCCTCTCGTTGTGGGTCTCCTTGAAAGGCACGTCGTCCCTGTAGATGGAGTCCTCCGTGATGAAGTTGAGGTGGGGTGAGAAGTGCGGGGGTGGGTGGTGGTGATGGTGGTGGGTGTGGTGGGGAGGAGGGTGCTTTGAGGGGTGTTTCGCAGGGCGGGGGTGCTTGTGCGGGGGCGGTCTCTTGGGGAAGACGATGGGGTCCTCGCTGAAGGGCTTGAGGGGAGGTGGAGGAGGAGGGGGTGGCGGTGGAGGCGAGAAGTGGTCGTCGTGAGGACTGTGAAGGTCCAGATCGTGGGGGAAGTGCTCGTCGTGCGGAGGGAAGTCGTCGTCTAGGTGCGGACTGAAGAAGGGGTCGTGCTCGTGCTCGTGCGTCTCGAAGGGGGCGCCGAAGCCGAAGGGCTCGTCGCCAGGAGGAGGGAGTCCGGCGTTCTCGAAGAAGTCTGGAGGATCGAAGTCGAAGTCGGGCGGGGGGAAGTCGTGGTGGTGGTCGGGTATGGGCGGGAGGGGCGGCGGGCGGCGCTTGGGTATGGGAGGCGGGCGGGGTATGGGAGGGTGATGGATGGGGGGAAGATGGTGGTGTATGTGGGGGAACGCGAAGCCCAGGCGGTCGGGGTTCAAGTTGGGGCCGCTCACGAAGGCTTGCCGCTCCGTTATCTTATCTTCGGACTCGAGCGCTGAAGCCGCCGATTCCGTGTCGTTGACGGGGATCTTCAGCAGGTCGACCTCCGCCTCCGCCGCAGCAGACTCCAGCAGCGCCTCGAAGTCTCCTCCTTCCTCCAAACTCGATGTCGACGACAATTTCTTCACGTCGTCAGAAGCAGGAGTCTGTAAATCTCCAGGTGTGCCTCGCTCGGTCGAAGACGGGCTGTGACCTGGTGTTTCGGTGACCTTTCCCGCCGCCGCGCCCCTCCGAGGTTCCTGGTCACACCCGGCTAGACTCGCCGACGCAACGAGGAGAAAACACTGAAAAGAAAGAGGTGAAAATGACATAAAACAAGGCCTTCGAGATTTGATATAGTAAATGTATTAAAAGAAATAATGTCCCAATGAAAGTGGTTTGCGTTGCACTGCGTCCACAGGTATCTCTCTCAAAATACCACCAAACTTCCAGAAGCACCTCACGACCTCCCACAAATTCCATTTTCATCTCTCTCTCTCTCTCTCTCTCTCTCTCTCTCTCTCTCTCTCTCTCTCTCTCTCTCTCTCTCTCTCTCTCTCTCTCTCTCTCTCTCTCTCTCTGTCTCTCTCTCTGTCTGTCTCTCTCTCTCTCTCTCTCTCTCTCTCTCTCTCTCTCTCTCTCTCTCTCTCTCTCTCTCTATATATATATATATATATATATATATATATATATATATATATATATATATATATATATATATATATATGCTCTCAGTGCTCTCCCTAGCAATACTCAGCAATACAGAACGCAAGTCTTTACACTCTCTGACCCGACGACGGGGCTGCCAGACGTACGTGACCGCCGCCACTCTCCCCTGATGACTCGGCGTCGTCTGCGAGGCGTGACGGAGAGAAAACGGGAATCGGGAAGTTGTTTACACGCCGAGCAACTGATGGATGCAAGACTTATTTCAGTTACGCTTATCTTCAATTACGGGGAAGGAAAGGATGATGTTGCATTCTTTTTCCATTCCTTCTATTTGCTTTTTGACTTGTAAGATTCGTCAGTGGTTGGAAAGCTTTAGATAATAGATAGGAAATCGATATTGAGAAAAAAACGTAGCTAACCAAAAGGAAGAGAAATTGACAATGACAGTCATTCAATACACAGTATTCAATCCGAAATTTTGTATATTTTTCCCCAGCTCTTTCTTGTCGCTCTTTAATAATGTAAAACAAAGAGAAAAAAAGTAAACTAACTAACTGTATATTATGTCCTACTAACACGTCACAGTTAATGCACTAACCACAACTAGTAATAAAGGCAATGAAGAATTTGAATTAAAAAAAAATGAACTAGAATATTTGAAATAAAA
>NC_091577.1:15190065-15197736 GCF_042767895.1 Penaeus vannamei | reverse complement strand
GTCTTCCTCTGTCTCTCTCTGTCTCCCTCTCTCTCTCTCTCTCCCTCTCTCGCTCTCGCTCTCGGTATTCATGTACGTTTTTGTTTGTTTTTATCTCTCTCACTCTATTTTTTTCTCTATCTCTCCTTTTCCTTCTCTCTCTCTCTCTTTCTCTCTAGTCATGTCTGTTTTCGTTTATCTCTCTCTCACTCTCTTTATTTTTCTCTCTATCTCTCCTTTTCCCTCTCTCTCCTTAAATCTCTCCCTCCCTCTAACTCCCTCTCACCCTCTCCATCTCCCCCACCCTTTCTCCCTCTCTCTCTCTGTTTTCTCTCTATTTCTTGTCTGGTTGTCTGTTTTTTCTGTCTGTCTATCTTTCTCTTTCTCTCTCTCTTTTCTGTCTGTCTTCCTCTGTCTCTCTCTGTCTCCCTCTCTCTCTCTCTCTCCCTCTCTCGCTCTCGCTCTCGGTATTCATGTACGTTTTTGTTTGTTTTTATCTCTCTCACTCTATTTTTTTCTCTATCTCTCCTTTTCCTTCTCTCTCTCTCTCTTTCTCTCTAGTCATGTCTGTTTTCGTTTATCTCTCTCTCACTCTCTTTATTTTTCTCTCTATCTCTCCTTTTCCCTCTCTCTCCTTAAATCTCTCCCTCCCTCTAACTCCCTCTCACCCTCTCCATCTCCCCCACCCTTTCTCTCTCTCTCCCTTTCCTTCTCTCTCTTCATCCTGTTCGGTTTTCCCCTTCACTTTTCTTGCCTCGAATAAGTATTGACATTAAACATACCGCTATTATTGAAGACAAGTTATGCATGTCATGTTGACAGTGATGATAATGACTTTGATATGATGACGGTAATGACAGAGATGATTATTTCTTCTTGATAATATCATCAGAGACATAATCATCTTGATGTGACTATATTGATGATCATAGTAGTATTTGCAGTTACAATAGCAGTAAGTAATAGTAGCAATTGAAGTAGTAGTAGTAGTAGGAGGAGGAGCAGTAGCAGTAGTAGTAAAAGTAACAATAGTAGCAGTTGTAGTAGTAGCAATAGTAATAGTAATAGTAGCAATAGAAGTAATAGTAGTAATAGTAGTAGTAGTAGCAATAGCAGTAGTAGTAACAGCAGTAGTAGTAAAAGTAGCAATAGTAGTAGTGGTAGTAGCACTGGTAGTAGCAGTGATAGTAGTGGTGGTAATAGTAATAGTAGCAATAGTAGTAGTAGTAGTAGTAATAGCCGCAGAAGTAGAAGTAATAGTAACAATAGTAGTAATAACATTACTGATACAACAAAAACAATAACAACTATTGCTGTTTCTGCTGCTGCTATTGCTAACAATAGTATTGATAGTAATGAAAATAGTAATGATTATAATAGTAATGATAATAATGATAATGATAATGACAATAACATAATGGTGATATTGGTGAAAATGATGCTAATAATGATGCTACTAAAGCTAATGATGCTGATAATGATAATGATAATGATTATGATAATGATAAAAATAATAATGATAATGATAACAATAATCATAATACGAATGATGATAATGGAATGATAATGATAATGATGATAATGATAATCATGATAGTAATAATGTTAATCATGACGACAATTGTAATGATAATATGATAGTAATGAAATTGATAATAGCAAAAGTAGTAATAATGATAATGATGGTAATAATGAAAATAATACTAATACTGATAATGATATTACTACTACTACTACTACTAATGATAATGACAGTACTAATGAAAATCATGATAATAATTATAGTAATAATGTTAATAACAGCAATATTGAGAGTAATAATGAAAACAGTAATGCTGATAATAACATGAAGAATACCAGTAACAATAGCAATAATTATAACAATAATGATAATAATGATGATGATAATAGTAATAATGATAAAGACGATGCTAATGATAATACAATCATGAAAATGATGATAATAGTAAAATTTAATATACAACTACTACTACTAATAATAATAATGATAATAGTAACAATGGTAATATCAGTAATATCATTGATAATAATGATGATAATCATGATGATGATAATTGGAATAGTAATGATAATGATAATAAGGATAATAACAATAATAATGATGATAATACTGATCGTAATGATAATGATGGCGAATGTAATGATTGAATAATGATAATGAAGATGATATTAATAATAGTTAACAATAACAATAATGATAATGATAATAATAATAATAGTAATGATAATGATGATGATATTGATGATAGTTAACAATAACAATAATGATAATAATAATAATGATAGTAATGATAATGATGATAGATGTAATAATAGTAATGATAATAATATTAATACTACTAATAATATTAATACTACTACTACTAATGATAATACTAATAATACTACTAACAATAATGATGATAATACTACTACCAGTACTGCTGATAATAATAATGATAAGGATAATGAAATAGTAGTAATGATGATAATAACAATAATGACAGTATCAATGATGATAATGATAACTATGTTAGTAATAGTGATAATAGTGATAATAACAGTAATAATATCAATAAAGATAACAATAATAATATTAATAACAATAACAATCGTAGTGATATAATGAAAGTAGCAGTTAATTTAATCATAAAAATAGCAATGATAATAAGAACAAGACTAAGGAACACAGTCGACGTTCTTGCTACTGATGGTCATCTAATTCATAATTCTTTTTTAGTTTTTTGTTTCGTACAATGTGAGATGTGAATGACCAAGTGTTTATTTGTCTTCGCGACTTCATTCTGAGTATTCTTTACATTTTCTAAATCGAACTTCAATAAAACGAAAGAAAGTGCATATACCCCTCTTTTTAAATAGCAAGGCGAACTGTTAAGTAGAATTTCGTGAGATTATTGTCATGGACAAGACAAATTTGCATATAAAAAACGAAGAGCTTTTGCAAATTCTACGTCAATGGGGATTTGCGAGTGTAATTCCCGTTTGATTCGCTCTTGCATCTCGGGAGTTCTATGCGGCTAATCAGTTGCCAAAGCGCTATGACGCTGGACGAATCTTCCGTAAGCAGAGAGCGAGTTCCCGCCCGCGCACCTTTCGGGCCCGAGGTCACGCCGGGTTATCAGCGGCCTTGATGAAGCTAAACGAAAATGAAAGCAGCTGCTCGGGCGAAGGATATTCCTCGTTAGAACAATTGAAGGACTGGTTCCCCGGCCTGCCTGACCAAGCACCCACTCGCCCTCGCCCGCCCGCCGCCGCCCACGCCTCATTCTGGTGCCGCCTAACCACCATGACGCTGCTCTGGCTCCAAGGGACGCTCCTCCTGCTGGGGATCTGCTCGGCCTCCGTGCTGGGCCCGCTCGAGACGCTGTGGGACGAGCAAGAGAAGAGCGCGGGTCAGGAGGCGCCGTACCCGCCGTACCTGCTGCAGTTAGGGCGCACGCTGACGAGCGTGACGCACGCCCTGCTCGAGAAGCACGAGAACGCGGTGAACGAGCGGCTCAAGCGACTCGAGATGCTGGTGGACGGCGCCTGCAGGCCCCCGGCCGCGCTCGCCCAGCCCGCGGGAGCCGACCTCGAGGCCAGGCTGACGAAGCGGCTGGACGGCTTCTCCGACCAGATCTCCGCCCTCCTGCAGTCCCTCGGCGACTTCGGCGCCAACGTCCACTTCTTCATGAAAAAGACGGAGGACAACATCTTGGCCTTGCCCACGAAGACGGACATGGACCACGTGCAGGCGCGGCTCATGGCGGCGGTGCGAGAGGTGACCTCGTCGGCGCGGGCGGGAGCCAAGGCGCCCGCGCCCCCCGCCAAGACCCTTGAGAAGAGGCTGTCGTCCTTCGTGACCCGCGACGACCTGGCCAAGCACACGCGCCGCCTCGACTACCAGCTGCAGAGCCTCAGGGACCAGATGGGCAACGCGTCCCTGAAGGAAGTCCTGAACCTTACGCGCAGGACCTTCCGATCTGTGTCGTCCCTCCGACCCCTGTACGAATCCCTGGCCAAGGTCGCCAGCAACTGCGACCTGGAGGAGGGGCAGTTCGACCGCCTGGAGGAGATGATGCAGGAACTCTCCGAGGACGTCGACGAGAATAGCAGCGTCCTCTCGGGAATGAGCCTCGCCCTCGAGGACGCCGAGGACATGCTGGCCGACAGACTCACGGCGCTCGAGAGACTCACGGAGCGGCTGAACGGCGACAGAGCCGACAGCGAACCGCGGGAAGTCACCTCGAGGGCGTCCACGACGTCCGCCCCGACGACACAAGGTGCGTTGGTTGTGACAAATACACCCTATCTCTCTTTCTCTGTTTGTCTCTTTCTCTGTTTGTATTCCCTCTCTCTCTCTCTCTCTCTGCTTGTCTCTGTCTCTCACCCCCAGCTCTCTCCGCCAGTCTCTAAATTATGTATTTTAAAGAATTTATTCATTTATTATATCTTTTATTTCATCATCACCATTATCATCATCATAACCATCACTAATAATATTATTATTACAAATAGTAACAGTACTCATGAAAGTAGTTTTACTTACACTGAATAGTGTTAGATTGCCAACATAGTCATTATCTAAACTAATCCTTTTCTAGGCAAGTAACTAGTCTGTAGCCATATGTATTTCACAAATCCTACAAAACCGGTTCATTGAGAGAGTCAAGATTAAATAATGTACATCAGACATTAAAACAAGTAAATATAAACACATAATGATAATGATAACGATAGCAAAGATATCAGACTAACACTGAAATCATATGTTGAAGAGATAACAGAGATCACAGCAGTATCAGTATAAAAATGGCTATCACAGTCTTATAATTGCCAAGATATGTCGTTAGGTGGTATCAGCAAATTGCTCTTTCGGAAATACAACAGGCGAGCTAGCAATAGTACAGTTAATCAATAGTGAATAGTATAAATCTGCATGTCTCCATGTATCTAAGGTAATGGGAGGTAATTTTCTGTCTGGCTCTCTCTCTCTCTCTCTTTCTCTTTAACTCTCCCCCCCTCTCTCTCTCACGCATAAACACACAAATCAAACTATGTCTCTTTATATAATGCATGCATACACAAATAAATGCAACCGTACGCACACACACACGCACAAACACACACACACACACACACACACGCACACACACACACACACACACACACACACACACACACACACACATACACACACGCACACACACACACACACACACACACACACACACATATATATATATATATATATATATATATATATATATATATATTCTCCTCCTTATTACCACCATCACCCTCATTATCCTCCTCCTCCTCATAAACAAGATTCATTCATTCACTCATATAATCCTCGGCGCAGACTTATGAAACTACTTACTCAGCAACTAGCAACAATCAAGTGGTCAGCGGGACATTGCATCATTGGTCAGCGTCCCGACCGAGAGTTTAAAGGGATGAATGGTGAAAACGGTATAGCGTGTTGTCGTTGTTATTTTTGTTGTTGTTGTCGTTATAATCATTATTGTGACTTTGTTTTTGATATTCTTATGTTTATTATTATCATTATTGTCATTATCACTGTTATTATCATTATTGTTATTTTTATCATAATTGTTATTATTATCATTATCATCATTATTGTTGTTATTATTCTTATTGTTATCATTGTTATTATTTACATTATTACTCTTATTATTACCATTGTGATCATTACTATTATTATTCTTATCATTATTACTACCATTATTATTATCATTATCGTCATTATTATAATTATCATAATCATTATTATTAACATTATCAATATCATCATCATTAATATTATTATAATCATTATTATTACCATTATCAATATCATCATTATCATTGCCATTATTGTTATAATTATCATATTTTTTCCAATTATCATTATTATCATTATCATTGTTGCTTTTATTGTTTTTTATTATTTCATTATTATTGTTGCTTTTGTTATCATTATTATTATTGTTGTTATTATTATCATTATTATTATTATTATTATTAATATTATTATTACTCTTATTATTATTATCATCATTATTATTACGATCATTTTTATCATTATCATCTTCATCATCACCATGAGCATTATCATTATTATCTTTATCGGAATTACTATTATTATTGTTATCAGTATTGTTATTATCACTATTGTTATCACTATCATTATTTTGATTCATTTCTATTCTTATCATCATCATTATTTTTTCATCATTGTTACTGTTGTTATTGTTGTTGTTATTACTATTATTATTATTATTAATACTATTATTATTATTATTATTATTATTATTATTATTATTATTATTATTATTATTATTATAAATATTATTATTATCATTATCATCATTATTATCATTTTCATTATTATTATCATCATCTTTATCATAATTACTATCATCTTTATTACTATTGTTGTTATTTTTAGCATTTTAATCATTATTATCATTACTATTTTCATTATTACTATTATCATTGTCGACGTTATCATTATAGCTATAATAACATTACCATTGTTATTTTCATAACTATCATCATCATCATAGTTATCATTATTATCATTATTATCATCATCATTACTATCATTATCATTATTATTACTATCATTATTTTTGTCATTATCATTATTACTACCACTATTGTTATCATTATTATCATTACCATTATCATTATCGCTATTAGTAGTATTAGTAGTAGTTGTGATTATTGTTATTATTGTCATTATCATCATTTTCATTTTTATCATAATTATCATTAGCGTGCTTATTGTTATTATAATTATCATAGTTATCATCACTGTTTTTACCATTATTATTATCATTATCATTTTCATCATAATTATTGTTATAATTATCATAATCATTATCATTATTATAATCTTTATATCATTATTATCATTACCATTATTTTTTGTCAACGTTATTGTTTTTTTTAAGTTATCATAATCATCATTATATTTTTATTATATCTCATTGATATCATCATTGTAATTGTTATTGCTATCATTACCATTATCATTGTTATTACCAGTATCATTATTATCACTATCATCATTATCAGCATCATCATTATTATTGTTATTATTAAAATCATCATTATTATTATCACTATTTTCATTATCATTATCACTATTTTCATTATCATTATCATTATCATTATTATCATTATTATCATTGTCATTATTTTCATTATTGTAATTATTGTTTGGTTATTATGATTATCATTATTCATTATCTTTATTATTATTATTTATTACCATTATCATTATCATTGTTACTATAATCATTATCAACATTATTACTCTTATTATTATCATCATTATCATTGTCATATCTATTACTATTTCTACTACTACTATTATCATTATTATCATTGTTATTGTTATTATCATTATCTTTATTGTTATTATTGTTATTATTATTATTATTGTCATCATTATTATTATTAATGTTATTTTTATCATTATCGTCATTGTTATTGTTATTGATATTATTATTGCTATGATAACAATAACGATAGTAATGATAACATCATTATCATTATTAATGTATTTTTATCATCATTATTATTGTTATCGTTATAATTATCACTATTATTACTATTTATATTATTATCATCATAATCATCATCGTAATTATTATTATCATTATCATTATCACTGTCTCT
>NC_091577.1:15175065-15180065 GCF_042767895.1 Penaeus vannamei | reverse complement strand
AAAGTGCGTGATGTTGCTTCAAAGTACGACATTTTAGCACTAAGGAATCATCAGCATAACAAATAGCGGAGACATACCAAGGACCAAACAAATGAAGGATCTACGTGACAATTAACATGCACGACAGAACGGCAATTAGCAACCAAAGAAAACTTAGCCACCTCACGCTGAGGCCAAGTAAAGAGAGAGAAAAAAAAGGTCATGTAATAGACTCCCTCTGGAGTTTTTTTTTTTTTTTTTTTTTTTTTTTTTTTTTTTTTTTTTTTTTTTTTTTTTTTTTTTAGAGCAAATCTTATTTATCTATTTATTTATGAAAAGTGATGTAACGAATCAGTTCGTGGAAACCACCTCAATTTAAACCCTGCCTCACAGACCAATATATCGCACTGGAAAAACAAAACAGGTTTAAATTAGAAATACAAAACTTGATTATTTTCTAAAGCCTCAGACAGAGGGCTGCCAATGTGATATCACGATGATGCACGTTCGCCCCAGTATCGCCGTTCATCGCTAGAGGTTGTTTTTTGGCGGTATTTTTGAAAACCAGCGTTTTAGATTCGTGTTAGACGGGAATTTATCAATTAAATTATTTGAATCGACATTTTTTTCAGCAAAAAAACAACGGTAGGTCAGTTTACCTTAACCAAATGTCGCTTTTCTTTTTTTTTGGCCTTATGAATACTCTCCGCAGTCCTACCTTTCGAACAAATGCAATTGAATTTCGGAAATTTAGCGTGCACGTGGCCCTTGAAATGCACACATACATGCACCTCTAGCGTTTTTTTTTCAGAAAATGTGCACATGAAGTCAAGAAAGCTCACATGGGTAAAAAGTGTAAACTGGAAAGTTAGCGAACTGGAGCCAACAAACTCGAAGGATATAAACAAAGCCGCTGATTTCATACTTGTAGACAGATTGGTGTTGGTGCAGATGTAATAAGATTTATAGATATGATTAAATCGATTAATACAGTGTTATAGCAGACTAACCTTTACTATGTTGGCTATGTTCTAGTGTACAGGAGAAACTGTATGTAAAGACTACTTATCTAGTAATATTTTTCTTGGCGTTATAAATCTGAAATTAAAGTTATATGTAAAAGGAAATATTTATAAACACACACTCACACACCTATATATATATGTATATGAATAAATAAATATATACGTACATATATATATATATATATATATATATATATATATATATATATATATATATATATATATATACATAATGAATAATATAATGAAATATATTTATGATAAGATTAGCATTTAATATAATTATCAATTCTTTAAAAATAAATGTGCTAGCCAAGTACATAACATGATAATATATAATGTATTCCATGTAAGGTTATATGTAAATACTTGTGCAGTAACTACTCTTTACTTAGCACCAAATTATCCCCCTAAATCCAAAATCCAAAATAACAAAAGCATAAAATTAATAACCATCACGATTTTCTCCCCCGGGGCCTAAAAGCTAAAGATTAAAAGCAAGACATAAAAAGTTTGACAGGATTCGCTTCCTCGCTCAGGTCGTGGCTGACGGCGTCCGTGGCGGTGGCGCTGGTGTGGCTGGCGGCCGCAGCTCCGTCCAACAGCACGAAGCAGATAGAGAAACCGGGGTGGCAGCCTCGCCTCCTGGGACAAAAACAACACGTGGTCAGTCGATGGGTTGTGGTTTAGCTTTGATCCTTCTGTGTGATAAACGTGTTAATTTGGACATATTTACTCTTTAACTCCCGTACACAAACGCACACAGATAGATAAATAGAGAGAAAGATTGCAATAAACCTAGGAGCCTAAGTCACACATACACACACTCACACACACACACACACACACACACACACACACACACACACACACACACACACACACACACACACACACACACACACACACACACACACACACATACACACACACACACACACACAGCAAGAGACAGAGACAGAGTACAATGTTTAATCCCATCCACCCAGTGCCACTGACTCGTGACCTCCCTTGACCCCCCAGCACGGCGCCTTCATGGAACTCTATTTCTCCGAAGATGACACCCTGGATTACGCCGACCGATGGAACCTGTACATCTCGAGCTTTGATCCTTTCGGCGAAGTGAGTATGACCATTTCAAAAATTCACAGGACTCAGAGCATACTACTTGTCAGTCTGAATGAGTATCTAAATGTGTAGGCCTACATTACAAGATGACGAAAAGTGTATACCTAAATGTGTAGGCCTACATTACAAGATAAAAATATATGCCTAAATGTATAGGCCTACATTACAAGATGAAAAATGTACACCTAAATGTATAGGCCTACATTACAAGATGAAAAATGTATACCTAAATGTATAGGCCTACATTACAAGATGAAAAATGTATATCTAAATGTATAGGCCTACGTTACAAGATGAAAAATGTATACCTAAATGTATAGGCCTACATTTCAAGATGAAAAATGTATACCTAGATGTATAGGCCTACATTACAAGATGAAAAATGTATACCTAAATGTATAGGCCTACATTACAAGATGAAAAATGTATACCTAAATGTATAGGCCTACATTACAAGATGAAAAATGTATACCTAAATGTATAGGCCTACATTACAAGATGAAAAATGTATACCTAAATGTATAGGCCTACATTACAAGATGAAAAATGTACACCTAAATGTACAGGCCTATAATACCAGATGACGAAAAATGTGTAACTTTCTTTCAAGGTGGATGTAGAGTACCGGATGAGGTCCCCGGGTCGCTTCCTGGACGACATCGCTTCGTGGAATATCCAAGTGATGGATGAGACTGCCGTGTGGCCCAACAACCCGGATTATCTCCCCAGTAGGACTGAGCTATTGCCAAATATCTTTATTTTATCACTTAACTGCCACTGTTCACAGGATCTAGTCATGCGAATAAGGTATCAGTGGAATTGCGTGTCAATTCCTTATAATTCCTTGTCCTTTCTTGAATGACAGAGCTTTCCGCATGTCCTTAAGTCTGACAATTTCTTGGGATCGATCTTTCCGTTGTGCTACTCACCTGATATTTTAAACCCATTTGGCCGAAATGCTACTACTAATAATATCAATTAAAATGGACCTAAAACTTCAACAACAGACCTGACTTCCTCCTGAAGGTTCTGTAGCAGGCGCCGAGGGCATCATCTGGACTTCGGGCTTCCTCATGCCTGGGAAGACCGACGGGCAACTGCAGATGTATGACACTACGAAGGACCCCGCCGACGGACCCTACAACATCGCCAGCAATGATGATGTAGGCCTATAGTACTGTATCTCTATGATTAATATACAATATAGTTATACAGGATAGTCCCACATACACATAACTAATGAGAACAAAAAGGTGAAAAAATTATCCAGTTTCTTTATATATATATATATATATATATATATATATATATATATATATATATATATATATATATATTTATATATGTATGTATGTATATATATACATATAATTTTCATTATTGCTCTATCTTATATTTATATTTTCATTCATTTATTTATTCACTTTTTTTTCTATTAATTTACCAACACACAATTAATCCACCACAGGGGAACTGGGCCTACCACAGGGTGATTTGGAAGGACATGGACTTGGACGGAGACTTGGACGCCCTCACAGCCCGGTTCCACAGGCCACTAATTGGTCAGTTTCCTTGCCTCCAACTACCCCTCGGTTGGGTCACTTGGCCTGCCTCCACTTCCCCCCTTGGAGTGTGGTGGCAGCGGCTGGATACAGTGTGTTTAGAGACAGATTTATCATTCATATGAGAAAATATAGGATGATGATGGCAGTAAGCTAGATAATGAAGATATTAGTTATGTTGACAGCGGTAATGGTGTTGATAATGATGATGATAGTAATAGTGATAATGAGGATACTGAAGATAGCGTTAGCAACAATAAAAAAACATGATATTCAAGTTATATCAAACAAAACGATGAAGACAACCATAACCACAATCACAATTAAAAAGAAAGAAAAAAAGAAAAAAAAAATAGTAACAACTACCAGCAGGGAAACGATAACACGGCCATCCTCCAACGCCGTCTCCAGGTACCACCAAACACGACCTCCTGTGGTTCGAGAACGAAGGCGCGGGATTCAGCGAGGGATGGAAGGAGCACCTGATAGCCAGCGACGGACCCGACATCCACTTCGACATGGTGACCCTCAGCGCAGGAGGAAGAGACTACAACTGTATCATCGCTGGAGAGTTTTTCAGCGAGAGGGTTTCGATCTATTGGACGGAGAGCGAGGTCGACGACTGGAGTGACCCGACGCTGGTGAGGTTTCCATGGGGTTTCTCGTTTGCTGGTGTTTTTTTTTTTTTTATTGTGGTCTCTCTAGTGGTGTTTCTTTAGGTGTCGGTTTCTCTTTTTTTGTGATCTCACTCTCTTAGCGTGGTCTCTCTCTCTCTTTTGTGTGGTCTCTTTTGGTCTTTCATTCTCTGGATTTCCTTATTTTTTTGTGTGTTTGTCCCTGCCTACCTCTATGTGCACCTATCTACCTGTGTACCATACAATAAAAAAATTCAATTACGCGGTGAACCCTGGCTCTAACGCTAAAATTTTGCGCGGAAAAATGATTTTCCACAAAATATTTCCTCGGGGATTTTTGGTACATGGTAAAGACCCCATAAAAATGCGCGAGTAACCAAATGAATTGGTAGAAAAAAACGCGGAAATAAGCCTCAGAAAAGAATGCACGGACAGAAAAAAGGTAGAAATTGTTGCACGACATGTCCCCCGCATACACACATACCAAACTTTACAGTCTGGTATGTGTGTATATATCTACCTGTGTGTGTACCTGTCTACCCGTGTGTGTAGGCCTACGAGTATATCAATTCCATTAAAACTCCTTCCTTTTCCTTTACAGGTGAAGTCTCGTATTATAAACTCGAACGTCCAGCCTTTCGACGTCTTGGTGGATGACTTCAACCGCGACG
>NC_091577.1:15160065-15170065 GCF_042767895.1 Penaeus vannamei | reverse complement strand
AAGACGTTTCTTGGGGCGAAACGTCACGTTCTTTAGGCGACGTTAGATTTTTTTATTTATTTTTTATTTATCTATTCATCATTTATTGATTTATCTATTCATCATTTATTTATCAATCCATTCATCATTTGTTTACTTATCTTTCATTTATTTATCTGTTTATTTGATTTATTAGTATCATTATTGTTATTTTTATTATCATTATCATTATCATTTCATTTGTTAAGCTCGTTTGATTATTCAATAATTTTTTTATTATCATATGTTTTGGTGCATTATTTGTTCATTTATCATCATCTATTGAGCTCTATTAGATTAATTATTCGCTAATTACTTATGTGATAATCGCATGCTAGGTGTGTTGGATTAGTTCAATTCTTTCTTTCTTTATTTATTTTTTATTAAGCAATATTGGATAGATAATTTGTTTATAATTCTTTTATTACCAACAAAATAGGGATTATTTGGAATCGATAGAATGGGAATCATTTGGAATCACCCAAACAGGAATGACATGGAATAAACGGAATAGGGATAATTTGGAATCGCCAGAATAATATTCACGAAAGGGAAGGAAGGAATAAATGTTAAAACAGTCAATTCCTGGTAGTATCTTTCACTCACTAAATCGTTTACGTAACTTTCTAAAATAATGTTATTGCGATCAATAAAATTGAATTATTGTTCATGTTTTTTTTTCTGTTTAGACCTAATGCAATTTCTTCGTTACTATTGAGTGATTTTCCATGTGTGGATGCGTGTGTTTGTGCATACGCTTGTATATGTGTATGCGTGTGTGTGTGTGTGTGTTTGTGCGTGTGTGGGTGTGTTTCTACGTGTTTATGTGTTTGGATTGCAACAGGAACAACGAAGGGAAGGACAAGAAAACACACGAATATGCCGAGGGCCTTTTGGCTATTGCTTCGTATACTCTGACGAAGCAATAGCGAAAAGGCCTTCGGCATATTCGTGTCTTTTCTTGTCCTTCCCTTCGTTGTTCCTGTTGCAATCTGTTCATCATGAATTCCACACATGTGTTTGGGTGTGTGAAATATGTGCAATTTGCATCTTATCCACCACTCTAAGAAGAAAACTTTTTGTGTAAAAAAAAAAAATGGTCGAACACTGCTGCAAAAGTGAAAGAATTAAAAAGAATTAAAGATAGTTAAAATGAATAATCTTCAAATGTCCTAACAAAACAGACATTTTTTTTACAACATGGTGTGTGTGCATAAGATCGAGAGACAGAAAACGAGTGAGAAAGAGAGAGAGAGAGAGAGAGAGAGAGAGAGAGAGAGAGAGAGAGAGAGAGAGAGAGAGAGAGAGAGAGAGAGAGAGAGAGAGAGAGAGAGAGTGAGAGTGAGAGAGATAGAGAGAGAGAATGTATGTGTGCGCGTGCATATATGTATGGACACACACACACACATCTGGCAAACATACACACACATCTAATACATACACACACAATGATACTTGTGTGTAATTATAGTTGCATATGCTAATACTTGCACACATCATGCTTGAATTTATATATCTACTGTATACCTGTGCAAATGTGTATATACACAAGTCCTTGAGTGTACCTATACACATATATTTGTATATATGTAAGTGAGTGTAAAATATATAAAAATGAATATGTAACAGTGTGAGACAGCAAACGCTATAATGTTAACACATCGGGTAAAATCTTGGCGGTTAAGATATTTAAAATAGTTCCTGCTATATTCACCTTCGTTTTCTACGAGAGCCACCTGACGACACCTGATAAACTATACACTATAGACTGATATAATTCATCTTCAAGTCGTATTTCAAATTTCAGAACAGAACCTATGGAAGTTCTAAAATGCTAGTGTAGAAAGAAAGGAAGTGTTAATATATTTATCAACGTTTAAATCAATTTTGGTTATCAATATATTCAACAGGACTATATTTAAGGTCCAATTTCAGTACTGACAAGTTGGACCATGAGAAAGAGGAGCTTCACAAAAAAGAAAGAAAAAAACTGTGCCACGCTTCTAGTGTGAAAATTATGTGGAATGTTCTAAAACAAGAGTTATTAAACAATATGAAAATCAAACTGTTTTTTGTCTTACCTGCAGTATTTGCAGATAATTATCTCTCACATAATAAATTGGAATCTTTCCGTATAGTTGTCTTGTCCTATAGTTGCATCATCCATAACTAGTAATAACTGAATCTGAAATGATGATAGGCAGTGATGAACTGGGCCATGGAAATGATCATAAAGAAAAGGTTCTGACGCTAATCTAAACACACGCTCGTAAGTAGGCCTACAAATGAACCGTATTCATGTTGACAAATGTGGAAAGGCCTGAATGAGCACGAATATCTTCACAATACAAGAGATATATTTAACCGGTTTCGATCATATCGGTTAAATACATCTCTTGTATTGTGAAGATATTCGTTCTCATCCATCCCGTTCCACATAGGCCTACAAAGTACAATCATTTACCTTTTGTCCTCGTGTCGGCAGCATAAGGAAGCGCCACACTGTTTTCCTTCCATTTTTCTCATGTTGGTGAAATGTCGTGAGAATTTTCGATACGAATTGAAACTTTCCAAAGATTATCTTGTAGGAAATGCGTCACTCTTATACTTCACAACTATTTTTAAACTAAATTCTCATAAAGGTTTCCAATTTCCTTTGTACCTGTGGATGTGTGTGTATGTGTGTATGTATATATGTATGTATGTATTTGTACACACACACACACACACACATAATATATATATATATATATATATATATATATATATATATATATATATATATATATATATATATATATATATATGATAAAAATGATGACCAATGCTGTGATGAACATCTTTATTTCAAACGTTTCAAAGACAAGTACGCGTCTTCATCTTCAGCGCTACAGAGGAAAGAAAAAACACAAACATTAGAGCCGGACAAGGCGGTTCAGAAATTATAATAGATATACTAACAAGCCAAGCAAAGAAAAATCAACGAAAAAATATGGGAATATATACAAAAGAAAGGACAAGCAAAACATACCAAGCATGGTAAAACTGGCAGTTACGGTCACTTGATTATACAGTAAATAGCTGTGTGGCTTTCCTGTGGTCGTTGAGCTGTGGTCTCATCTTATGGATATACAAGGATTCTGAAATCAGGAGATCGAGTCTGTTGGGAGATGTAGACAGAATTTTGAAATCAATGTGAGTGTAGGGATGGTCTTCCGTGTGCGAGTGTTGGCGAATAGCAGAGAACGGCGGTTTGGTGAGAGGTAGGCCAGTTCTTCTGCACTTTTCCATATGCTCAAGAATTCTGTGTTCGAACCGTGTCGTTGAGCCAATATACCTAGTATTACAGCTAGGGCAATTATACATATGAATAATGTTTGAGCATAGATCTGAGGAAAGCGACTCTCTCTTAAGAAAAGTATTAATAGTGTAATTATTCGTGAAAACCATATTAAATCGTATCTGGGAGAATGAATCTTTGAGCAACTCGCGTAACTGTTTTCTAACAGTTGCACAACCACACAGCTATTTACAGTATATTCGAGTGACCGTAACTGCCAGCTTTACCATTCATGGTGTGTTTTGCTTGTCCTTTCTTTTGTATATATTTTTTCGTTGATTTTTCTTTGTTTGGCTTTTTGGTATATCTATTATAATTTCTGAACCGTTTATTTTTGTGCCTTGTCCGGCTCTAATGTTTGTGTTTGTTCTCTCCTCTGTAGCACAGAAGATGAAGACGCGTACTTATCTTTGAAACGTTTGAAATAAAGATGTTCATCACAGCATTGGTCATCATTTTCATCATGAGATTGCGCTTCCCACATGGCAAGTCAATAGCTGAAATTCTTATATATATATATATATATATATATATATATATATATATATATATATATATATATATATATATATATATATATATATACATGACACACCAAACTGTTCGGATCTGAAATAGGAAAATGTATGATATATGATGAACAGATATAGAACAAAAAAGCTATCTTTAGATCAACACAGATATATCGACGCTGACGTTATAGATGGAAAATCAAATTAACAAAACGTTAATAAAAGCATTTTGGGCAATTAATCTAACCTCAACCTCCCCCCCCCAAAAAAAATAAAAAAACACATGCAAATATATGTGTGTGTATATAGATAAATAAATTATACATACATATATATACACATGAATATATACACACAGTACATCCATACATACACACACCATTTTGTAAGTTAAGTTTCCATAGATCTTTATGGATGAGTATTACATAACCACACACCATAACACAAACCGAAGCAATGAGAAAGAATCAGCTGTTTTATCACGCGAGAAACACCTGATTGCCTCCCCCCCCCCTTATCCCCAATGCCCCCCCCCCCATCGCCTTCCGAAATCATATATACTTGAGGTCGATATTCTTTACCGCTTTTTGTGGTCAGACTTTTACACCATGTACGTGTCCAGAGCTATGCAAGTATAGGTTTTCTGTTGATAATTACTGGTGCTATGATCATTATTGCTGTTAATACTATTGTAATTTCATATTTGTAATATTATGATAATGCTGATGCTGATGCTAATGTTAGTAGCCATAATTATGATAATGGTAACAGCACTAACACATCAGTGAGGATAATGATAAGCTATCGTTAATGCCATTATTAGTATTGTTATCATTATCATGATTTTCATTAATATCATTATGATCACCATTGGTATTATTGTCATCAATTGTATTATGAGTGTTATTACTATCACTGTTATTATCATCATTATCAGTGTTACTATTATAATTATTATCATTATTATTATTACTGTTATTATTATTATTATTATTATCCTCATTGTTATTAGAGTTTTCTTTATTATCATTATCATTATTATTATTACTATTATTATCTCTATTATCATTATTAGTATCATTATCATTATCATTATTATTATTGTTATCATTATCATTATTATCATCATTATTTTTATCACTGTTGTTGTTACTATCATTATTATTGTTGTTGTTGTTATTGCTGTTATTATTGTTATCATTATCATCATTATTATTGTTATCATTATTATCATCATTATTACTATCACCATTTTCATTATTATTATCATTATTGTTATCATCATCATCATTATTATTATAATAATAATAATAATTATTATTATTATTATTATTATTATAATTATTATCATTATTACTATTGCTACTATTATTATTGTTATTGTTATTGTTATTATTATTATTATTATTATTATTATTATTATTATTATTATTATTATTATTATTATTATTATCATTATCATTATTATTATTGTTATTATTATTTTCATGATTATTTTTATTATCATCATCATCATCATCATTCTTACTATTGATATTATTACAGTCATCATCATCATTATTGGTAATAATGATTTAAATAGAGATAATAATATTATTACAATTATCATCGTTATCATTGCTATATTATTATTATTATTATTATTATTATTATTATTGTTATTATTATCATCATCATTATTACCATCTTCATAATCATTATCATGATCAATATCATTATCCTCATCATTATCATAATTATCATTATCCTTGCTATTCGTTATATTGTTATCATTTTTATTACCATTAACGCTATCATTGTCATTATTACCGATAACATCAACATTTTTACTTTTATCATTAGTATCATTCCTGTTATTATCATCATTATTGTATTGTCATTAGCCTCATTACTGCTATTATTAGTATTATCACTGTTATTGCAATCATCATTTTTGTATTATTGTTATCGATATCATTATCATTATTATTAGTATTATCATAATTGCTTTTATCATGAAAATTGTTATTATCATTCTTATTACCATTATCACTGTTATTATCATTATTATCAATAAAATTATCATCATCATTATCCTCCTCCTCTTCCTACTTATCATCATCATTACCCTCCTCATCATCATCATCATCATCATTATCCTCCTCCTCCTCCTCCTCCTCCTCTTCCTCGTCCTCATCATCATCATCATTATCCTCCTCCTCCTACTTATCATCATCATTACCCTCCTCCTCCTCCTCCTCCTCGTTATCCTCCTCCTCCTCATCATCATCATCGTTATCCTCATCATCATCATCATTATCCTCCTCCTCTTCCTCGTCCTCATCATCATCATCACCATCCTCCTCCTCTTCCTCCTGCTCATCATCATCATCACCATCCTCCTCCTCCTCCTCTTCCTCCTGCTCATCATCATCATCACCATCCTCCTCCTCCTCCTCTTCCTCCTGCTCATCATCATCATCACCCTCCTCCTCCTCATTATCCTCCTCTCTCCTCCTCCTCCTCCTCATTATCCTCCTCTCTCCTCCTCCCCAGGATGTGGCAGAGCACGTGGGTGGCCCTGGCGCTGGCGTGCGTGGCGGCCGCAGTTCCGAAAGGCACTGTCGAGAAGCCGGCTTGGCAGCCTCGTTTTCTAGGACAGATTCACCTTAAGGTTAGTAGGGTTTTCATATCTCTCCATCTATCTATCTGTTTATCTCTCTCTCTCTATTGTTCTATATATCTATATCTCTCTCTATCTATCTATTTATATCTCTTTTTATCTATCTATTTATTTCTCTCTCTCTCTCTCTCTCTCTCTATTTCTCTCTCTCTCTCTCTCTCTATCTATCTATTTCTCTCTCTCACTCTATCTGGCTATTTCTCTCTCTGTCTCTTTGTCTCTCTGTCTCTCTCTCTCTCTCTATCTATCTATCTATCTATTTCTCTATCTATTTATCTCTCTCTATCTATCTATTTCTATTTCTCTCTCTCTCTATCTATCTATTTCTCTCTCTCTCTCTCTCTCTCTGTCTCTCTCTCTCTCTCTCTCTCTCTCTCTCACTCACACTCACTCACTCACTCACTCACTCACTCTTCTCTCTCTCTCACTCTCTCTCTCTCTCTCTCTCTCTCTCTCTCTCTCTCTCTCTCTCTCTCTTTCTCTCTCTCTCTCTCTCTCTCTCTCTCTCTCTCTCTCTCTCCTCCTCTCCCTCTCTCTCTATCTAATCTTATCTATTTCTCTCTATCTATCTATCTATTTCTCTCTCTCTATCTATCTATCTATTTCTCTCTCTCTATCCATCTATCTATTTATCTCTCTCTCTCTCTCTGGAAGGTGGTGGTGGTGGTGGGGGGGGGGGGGGTATTCATGGATTGATGGATAAAACGCGTCTTTGAAGAGATGTGTTGTTTGTGTATATGTATACGCGCACAAGGACACTAAGCAGACAAACAAACAAACACAAAGAAACGGAGACATACCCAAGCACAAATGAACGCAAATAAACAAACACACACACACACAAACCCAAATATATACACAAACACACACACACACACACAAACCCAAATATATACACAAACACACACACACACACACACACAAACCCAAATCCAAACACGCAAACAGAAAATATAAACAAACAAACAAATACACAAGCAAACAGACACACACATAATAAATAAACACGCTAACAGAAAAAAACAAAGCAAAAACCACAAAGAACAAAAAACACGCAATCACAAAACGAAAACACAAGCAAAAAAAATATATATATAATGATAATAAATAATAAAAATAAAAAACAAGACTTACACACAAAACCTACCCCCCCCCCCAAAAAAAAAAAAAAATACAGAAACAAACAAAAAACTTTTTTTCATCCAAAACAAGGAAACAATAAACAAATAATAATAAGAAGAAAAATCACCCACACCACTTTTCTTCTCTCTCTCTCTCCCTCTCAAGCACGCTGCCTTCATGGAAACTCCAAAGACACACACACACACACACACACACACACACACACACACACACACACACACACACACACACACACACACACACACACACACACACACACACACACACACACATCACACACACACACACACAAAATCATCCAAAACAAGGAAACAATAAACAAATAATAATAGCAATAAAAAATATCACCCACACCGTTTTCTTCTCTCCCCCTCAAGCACGCTGCCTTCATGGAACTCTAAGGACGAAACAGACCAAAAAAAGAAAAAAAAAAAAGAAAGAAAAAAAAAAAAAAAATCCAAAACAAGAAAACAATAAAAAAAATCCAAAACAAGAAAACAAACACACACACAAAAAAAATCACCAACACCGCTCTTCCTCTCTCCCCCTCAAGCACGCTGCCTTCATGGAACTCTATTTCTCCGAGGACGAGTCTCTGGATTACGTCGACCGGTGGAACCTCTACATCTCCAGCTTCGATCCTCTGGGGGCGGTAAGTGGGATTGTATTTTTTAATTGTTTTTTTGTGTGTTTTCTATGTTTTTTGTTTTTAAATATTTTTAGTTTTTTTGTTTATTTTATTGTTTTTTATTTGTTTTAATGTTTTGTTTTTCTTATTGTTTTTCATGTTTTTGTGTGTTTTTTAAAATGTATTTTTTATGTTACTGTGTATTTTTATCGTTTTTTAAAAGGTGTGTGTTTTTTAATTGTTTTTAATGTTTTGTGTGTGTTTTTATTGTTCTTTAATGCTCTTTGTGTTTTTATTGTTTTTATTTTGTGTGTGCGTGTGTTAAATTTAATTGTTTTTTTTCTATTGTCTTTTAATGTTTGCTTGTGTTTTTTATTGTTTTTTAATGTTTTTTTAATATTTTTTTGATTTTTTATTGTTTTTAAATGTTTTTTGTGTTCTCTTTATTTATTCTTTATTTATGTTTTTATGTTTTTTATAATGAAAATGTTGATGATAAGTTAGCTGTGGATTTGAAATTAGGTTAGGTTAGGATTGAATAGATGGCTTGTTGTAGATAGAGCATCATAGGAAACAGGGGATGAAATATGAGATAGAAAAGGATAAAAAATAATAATGATAATAATAAAAGAAAGAAAAGATGTGTTAGTCGAAAGAATGAAATTTGATGAACACTTGTATATAATGTGCGGTAGGAAATACAGGGAAAATGAAGATGAAAGACGATGAAGAAGAAAAAAAATCTGCGATATATAGCTAGATCGATTTCATATTGCTGTTTAAAATGTATTTATATAAATAAATAGAAATAAATGAATGAAAAATGTAATATATGGTAAATCTGGAGCATATAGCATTTCAGTAAACAAACATGAAATGCTACTGAAATGGAAGAACAACATGCAAACTAATCAGGGAAGTCAAATCTAAAGCACGGAAAGACATAATTACTTCATATTAGAATAAAGGTGCCGAAATTTGTCGCTTACAAAGTCCCATTCTTCGCTTATCGCCTAAGTCAATGTAAACAAGCCACGTAACTCAGAAGATAGCGCTCAAGAAAGTAGTGCGTGTGTTACTATCTACCGTTTGATAGACATTTACGCGTAATTTCAAGTTGATTTTCGACACTTGCTCTCCAAACGATATTAATTACCATGATGTTAATTCATTTAACTAATTTCTACAATCTATTCACATTTTACGCTCTTCAAAATTTGGTGTGACGTCACTGTATGGCGCATTGATACCTTCAAATATCCCTAAAAACGGTTATTTTTGTGGGAAAGTTTGGCTCATCTTTGCGATAAATGGCTTTTCTTTACCGTTTTACAATGAGAGCTTGTGCGGGAGACTTATGTATGGTCCTCCCCTCTAAAACCCCCGATTCCCCACGTGTCCCCCCAAGATCGCAGGGCATAGGGGTAAAAATATAAGAAAAAAACGGGCATTCCATCTCCTCTAGAATAACCCCTCTTCATACCAGGAAGATGAGGTCTACCGAATGAGGTCGCCGGGCCGCTTCCTCGACGACATCGCCTCCTGGAACATCGAAGTCATGGACCAGACTGCCCTCTGGCCCAACAACCCCGACTATCTCCCGAGTAAGACTGATTTGTTGGTTCGTTTGTTTGAGAGAGAGAGAGAGAGGGAGGGAGGGAGGAAGAGGGGGAAAGGGTGAGGGAGGAAGAGGGGGA
>NC_091577.1:15092565-15102565 GCF_042767895.1 Penaeus vannamei | reverse complement strand
GGTTAGAGTTTTATGTACTAGATAATTCTGTTATCGCCAGGTAAGTCTGGGACGGTGATATATTAGTTACATCTATTTTAGATTTTTTTATGTGTTCAGATTTTCTGTTTTTATAAATACAGTAGTTATTTCCACATATATATGTATGCATATACAACCATGTATGTGAATATACATATATATACATGTAAATGTATATACCTATATATATATATATATATATATATATATATATATATATATATATATATATATATATATATATATATATATATATTTATTTATATATTTTTTATTTATTTATTTATTTATTTATTTATTTATGTAAGTTTACACGTATATATTCATGAGTTTGATGTGCGGGTAAGGTTAGATTGTGCCACAGATTTACGGTTTGACTTTGTAAATACCGAAGTATTTATCTTCGTTTTATAATGTTATGTGATGATATTGTTTTTGGTGAAGATGTTGGATGATATGTTTTGTAGTTTTTGGCAATAAATCAAAATACTTGAGTTCTTTCTTATTTCCGCTAATGTGATAGAACCCGCATAAACTTTTATTCATCATTTCATTTCGTTCATGGAGGTACAAGCCTATACAACACAAATTAAATGACAACAGAGTATTCGTGACACGCGGGGTACGCCATGTATCAATTCAAAGAAGGAAAGATGAAATATATAAATAAATAATTAATCACGGAAGCTCAGGGATAGTGTTAACAGTCACAAAACATGGATATTGCAAAATTATTAAATCTAAATTGTTATTTGTTTAGTATTTACAAGTGTCTGTGATAATGTCACCCTATACTGTTAGATCGGTCACATTGTAAAATTATCTACATAATATTTGAAATAACTGTTTTATACTGATTAACAATAACAAAACTTGGGTATAAATTTGCATCGGAAATTTGTTTACGTTTTCACTTTTGACCAACAAACAAGACAAAACTCGTGAAAGGATACATCTTGATAAAGCGAATGTAGTAGACAACTTTGGTAATTTTCTATATTACCTTCGCCTCTCCCATATCGACGATTTTGGTATCGTTGGATTCTTCTCACTCTGTACAATCCAAATATGTAGGTTTTATTGCGCGGAAACCCCCCGTTTGCGGCAAACTTGGCCCCGATAGCAGGGGCGACGATGTCGGAGCGGCGGACGTAATATAGAAAATTACCCTAATAATATAACCCACAGTGAAAATAACCATGGTTATTCACATGACTTTCCATGTGACCCCTCCTGAAGGGGGCTGCCGCCACCCAACCCCCGCCGAGGACACACAATATCCCCCACGTATTCACGGCAGGATAGAGCGCACACGAACTAGATGCATCGAAAAAAGGCGCAAAACCCGCCGACCCGACGATGGCGGGCCACCGCCGTTCTTCTGTTCATGGTATACCTTGTTCATCCTGATTATAATGCAATCGTATCTGTATACAATGTTGACTATGTCAAGGTTAGTATGCTGATTCAGTGGGAATGTTACGAGGTACGAGATCGCCGATAACTGTGTAACGTTCTAGCCTGCCGGGAATACGTGGTGGAAGTTTTGTGTCCTCGGCGGGGTTAGGGGGCGGCAGCCCCCCCAGGGGGGGTCGCAGGGGGCACAGCCCCTTGCAATGGAAAGTCATGTGAATAACCATGGTTATTTTAACTGTGGGTTATTTATTAGTGTTATTTAACCCCGCATTTTCCCCGGAACCTTTCATGCCCTCCCCTGCTATCGGGGCAAAGTTTGTCGCTAACGGGGGGTTTCCGCGCAATAAAAACTATA
The DNA here is from genome assembly GCF_042767895.1 of Penaeus vannamei. Lineage (NCBI taxonomy): Eukaryota > Metazoa > Arthropoda > Malacostraca > Decapoda > Penaeidae > Penaeus > Penaeus vannamei. Next base: position 15,100,773 of record NC_091577.1, on the reverse strand, counting down.
TATTTGCAATGTGGACAGTGAGAGGAATTCAACGATACCAAAATTGTCGATATCGGAGGGGCGAAGGTAATATAGAAAATTACCGAATGTATTTCCGTAGCAATCACAGCCGATGATCTTGATGTGATAAGTCCCGAAAGTAGGGGAGGTGTTTATGAATGTATATGTATATATAAATACACACACACACACACACACACACACACACACACACACACACACACACACACACACACACACACTGCCTTTCAAGTTCCTTGGGCGACTTGGCCGGTTCCTTGGCCGTCTTCTTAGGTTCCTTGGCCATCATGGCAGGGCATGAAGTATATTAGGGAAATTATGAGGTAAAACAGGCTTAAATAAGAAAAAGGAATAGCTTTAGTTCCACACAGCCGTCAGTTAGAAGGAAATTTTTATCTTCATTGGACGTAATAAACGAAAATAAAAAACTTTTCTTCTATGGTTTTACCTCTGCAACTTGATAATAACAAAGTTATGATGTATGTGAGAGTTAAATAAATCTCAATATTTTAAAAATCGTCACTCGATATCAATAAATATAAACACAGTACGCAAAACAATAGGCCTTTCTTAGAAGATGGCCACCAGTGGGCAAATGTGTCGCGCGGAAGTTTTAAAACGTCATGACATGATGTCCAGCAGGGGGAGAAGGGTCCGGCGGGAGTTTTGACAAGTTATGAGGTAATGCCAGAGGCGCGGAACCATTTTTTTAATACCCAACATCGCAACAATGAACTTACTTTTTAATAATCGTATGCTACCATATGCCTAACAGGTAAGTTTCACCTCTGTGTTTCTAAGTAAAGTTTGGCTTTTCATTGTTAAAATCAAAGAGTGCAAGTAATCTTCCGCCAATTATGAACATAAATGTTCAATATGCTATGTGACGCAGTTTAACACTCGTTTCAACATACTGTGCATTTAATGGCAAATTTGAGTATCGACCAATAACCTTAACATAGTTTAGTCTTAATATAGAAAATGGAAGCCACAGGAAACAGTTAACCACCGGATACTTAAATGTTCGTGATACTTATCAGGTACATTGATAAATAAACATTGTACTGAATATTTTAGGATATTTGATAGATGGAGAAGGAGAGAGATAGAATTAGGCATTACACGAATAACGCACGCTGATAATGGATCAATAATGACAATAATGGATCATATATTACATAACTGTAATACATCATCCATTATTGGCGCTAAGACATCTGAAATAGGAAAAGCAGCACTGTACAGTATTGTCACAGGTCTGGCCCCACCGGTGCATAAGTAACACAGTCACTCTGTGCATAGTTTCTGCAGTGGCAGGTACTTGGACCATCTCTTACGCGCTCCCCCGGCGCTGTATTTGTGTAACATCGACAAGTAGCAAGACCTTACTTACTTGATAATGAATTACAGATGTTACTTGGCGGGTAAATGTATATCGAAAGAAAGTGCAAAATGGAGAGGAAGTGCGAGGGTTGTGACTGGAACTATTTGGATATTATAAAGGAATATCACAAAACTGAAAAGCCATTAACTTTCTTAAGAAACCACGGTTTATTACCCACCGATGTCGAGTGCCCGATCTGTAGTTCACCGTGCCAAGGTCTATATAAGTACTTATATAGACCTTGCACCGTGCAGGTAGAGAAAAGAACGCGTGTGGTGCAGCGGACGGTGGGAAAAAATCACCAAATCGGTGCAGGAGTTGCGCTTACTTGATCAGCGATTACGCAGGGACCTTCCTTCAAGGCGCGCACCTCTCACCATCCAAATTATTATTTTTTGTAAACCACTGACTAAGAAAAAAAAAAGAAAAAAATGGAATCAGAAGACAATCATTACCTGTCTATTTTTTTCAACTGCACGTGTGAATTGGAGGGGCTTTTGCTCGGAAGTTACGGAGAAATGGCTTCAGATTCAAAAGCCAATATTACCTGCGTCGAGATAGACGAGACTTGTTCGTAAGAAATATAACCGAGGTAGTCTTCTGAAGCAAGTGTGGGTGTTTGGCGGAAATGAAAGAGAATCAAAAAAGAAATTCATTGTTCCACTTAAAGTTAAAGATAAGATCGAAGCGCCGAGACGCTCATCCCTTTCATTAAAAAAAAAGAAAAAAAAAAAGAAAAAAAAAATTCTACAAGGGAGCACAATAAGCAGTGACGGTTGGGCAGCTTATCGCTCATGAAAAGACCACGGCTAAGACCACAAAGTCGTAAATCATTCAGAAGATTTTGTTGACCCTAAAGACTCGTCTGTGCATACGCAGGCTATAAAGCGACTGTGGAGGGACTTGGAGGAGTGGTCCAAGAGTCCTGGCATGCGATCCGATTATCTCTCGCAGTATTTTTTTTATATTAAATCATTAGAGAAAACAAAGAAAGTGCCATCCACGTTTTTTTTTTTATATAGAAGCTGTCCGGTTGTATCCGCCACAAAGTGGGAAGAAGAGGGAGTTCACCCCCGCCGCAGACCCGCTTAATGAGGCGGACACCTGACAGCCGTGTTTTTATTTATAGACCGATTTCTTCTTTTTTTTCCTTCGTTTTTTGTAATAGATCTCCCAACAGGAATTTCAAGGCTTTTGAGATTTCAAGAAATGTTTCGCAGAAACGTTTGAAAATGTTACCAATTTGCGCGTGAGACGTCCGCACGTCTTGTCATTTGGCGCGTGTGTGGAGGCGTGCCCATGGGATCCTGCGCCTCGTATTACGATGACACGATCGTCTTCCGAACGTCGAGCGTATATTTGTCATTTACCGATAAATATGAGGCCGCTGCAGCTTTAACTAAGTAGGAACCCATTATATTTTTCCCGCTCTATAAGATGGCGGTGTCCATTGCTCTCTATCAACGCGCGTCGCTGTAAGTAACTTGATTTGAAGATTTTTAACTTTCATAACGTAAATATTTTCGGCGTTGCATTCAATGTAATAATGAAAAGCTCTCGAAGTTCTATTAAATGGTGATTTTTTTTATTTTTAAACGGAAAGAAAAAACTAGATATGATTCAGTTACCAAAGAGAATTGAGTTTTCTGTAAATATTTTGCGATTCGTTGGAAGACCTACACTTTAGGAAACATTGGTGAAGTTTGTTTAGATTTAAAGAACCTCAGTAGAGAATAACGGTATGTACATATTTTTTTTTATCTTTAAATGACTGAAAAAATACGTGAAGGACAAATGGCTCGAGCTTTTATTTTGCGTCGCTTACAATTTGATAAGTACAGTTATTTTTCAAATGTTTACGCATTTATTAGATTGTGGTCAAAACTGATAAATAGATAACGAAATAATCTTACCATTAAGTAAAGTAAGTTTGTTTACCACCCTGGCTAACTGCTCAGGCGTGGGCAATCGTGATTACAGTGTTGCATATATTCACATAAATTCGACAGGGTACAGTATTCTGTGATTGCAGTAATTATACATGGTAAAATGGGAATATGTCATACAGCATACAAACGTATATTACTTAAGTTGATCTACCTTTGCCTTTGTGCTTACAAAACAGTGTTCTGTGATGTGTTCTATGATTATAATAGTTTTACATAGTAAAATTAGGATATAGCATGAATATATCTTCCAATGTATCAGATGCTATAAAATAATCACATAGTTCTTAATACCTCATGTTAGTTGGTTTGAAAGGCTGTATCGCATGACACTCCGAGATATAATGCTCAAGCGTTCGCTTATTTTCCTCGTTACACAGTCTACATCTAGATTCATCTGCACTTCTTGCACCTTGCAGTTGCCAGTACATTCTATAACCTAAACGTATTATGGCAATAACCACGTCACATTGTCTAGTTTTACTTCGGTGCCACCCATAGGATGGCTTACAATCTCTATACTGATCGTAGTGCCTTATACTATAGCTTTCAGGCCTTTGTGAACTCGTCAGATCTATCAGTTCTTCATGAGAACTTTTTAATATATGTGCAACCCTAACAAGAGGCATCCCAAGATCTATATTTACAATATCTTTGCTACAAGCCTCTTTCGCCAATTTATCTACATGGTTGTGCTTGCGTATACCAACATGCGACGGTATCCATACAAATTGAATGTTAAAATTGCGCTCTCTTGCATAAGTTACGTTACGCTTAATGCAGTTCACAATTTCCTCATCAACATCTGTTACCATGAGCGTGAAGCATGGATCGCACCCCGTAGAGTTTAACACGAAGCGTTGCTAACATTTCTTACGATGTACATTGCTAGTTCTTGTTAATCGCCTACATTCTTTCGTCGCACATATTATGAAATATAAGCTCATTTTCTTAAGCATTTTTAGCAGCTTGTTCTGTAACGCGAAAACTTTTATTTCCTGAATCGCCCTTATGCGATGGAAAACGACAACGGATTCACACATACTACACTGTTAATCATCGGATTCAAAGAAAATATTTGCGAGATGGGTGGCTTGTGTGAAACTGAAAAAATACATACATATATATATATATATATATATATATATATATATATATAGATAGATAGATAGATAGATAGATAGATAGATAGATATAGATATATAGATATTTAATTACATATATATATATATATATATATATATATATATATATATATGTATTTATATATATCATATATATATCTATTTATATATATCATATATATATATATATATATATATATATATATATATATATATATATATATATATATATATATATATATATATATATATATATATATATATATATATATATATATATATATATATATATATATATATATATATATATATATATATATGTATATATATGATATATATAAATATATATATATATATATATATATATATATTTATATAGATATTTGTATTTATATATATATACATATATATATTCATATTTATATATATATATATATATTTATATATATATTCATATTTATATATATATATATATATTCATATTTATATATATATATATATATATATATTTATATTTATATTTATATTCATATTCATATTCATATTTATATATATATATATATATATATATATATATATATATATATATATATATATATTATATATATATATATATATTCATATATATATATATATATATATATATATATATATATATATATATATATAGATAGATAGATAGATATTTATATTTGTATATACATATATATATTTATGTTTATATATATATATATAATATATATATATATATATATAATATATTTATATATATATATATATATATATATATATATACATATTATATTCATTTATATTTATATATACATATTTATATCTTTATATACACATTTATATCTATCTATATATTTATATTTATATATATATATTTATATTTATTTATATATTTATATATATATATATATATATATATATATATATATATATATATATATATATATATATATATATTCATATTTATTTATATTTATTTATATATTTATATTTATTTATATATATATATATATTTATCTATATATATCTATATCTATATCTATCTATCTATCTATTTATATATTTATATTTATTTATATATCTATATTTATTTATATATTTATATTTATTTATATATATATATATATATTTATCTATATATATCTATATCTATATCTATCTATCTATCTATCTATCTATCTATCTATATTCTTCCTGATACTTCACTGACTTCCTCAATGCCCCTTTCTCATCCCCTGGATTTTTGTCCTCCTACTTCTCCAACAGCCACCTCTGTTTCCTTGAACAATGTCCCAACTCTACCCCCTTATAGACCCCCTGTCCTTTCCCAAAATATCTCATCCTCTCAACCACCCAAACGAAATCCTTCCCCAAAACCCCATTCTTTTCCACATACATCATCCTCTCAACCACCCAAACCATCCATACCACCCAAACTAAACCCCCCCCAAAACCCCATCCTTCCCCACTATCCCTCCCACTTCCTCCTGAATACAAACATGAATCTCTTCACCCTTCCCCAGTCCCCATCCTCCCTATCGAACCTGCGGACACTACTCCTTCACCTACTCCTGATCCTTTATCTCAACCCTCAGATACCTAATCCCCTATTACTAAGACAACCATATTTACCATTATCACCTATTACCCCTATTCCTTCCCCAGTCACAGATACAATGCAATTCATTTAATTGTTCTACCTCCTTAACCTTTCCCATTTATTAATTACTGCTCTATTTCATTTACTTCCCTCCTTTTTGTTGCCAAAATTTCATACAACACCCTCCAATCTTTCACACCTAACACCTTCCCCTCTCCCCGGATTTCTCTCCTACTCTTCAACAGCTATCTCTATTCTTCCTTGAACATTTTTCTTATACCTTCCCCAGTGACAGATACACTATAATTCACTGTCGCCCTACCTCCTTAACCCTCCTCTCTATAGTAATTTCTGCTCTAGTTCACTTGTTCCCTTTTTTTCCCCTTTTCACTAACATGCTATCCTATAATGCTCTCAAGCCCTTGACATCTAACACATTTTATCGTAATCTTTAACTCTCCTTTGCCCTTTCCGATGTAATACTTTACCATAGTGCTATGACCTTTGATGTCTAGCACATTTATTTTCAAACATTAAACAAACAGATGGATATAGACAATGTCTGTGAGGGACTAGCAAACTGTGGCTGGGACAAGCCCAATGTTGAATTCCTGTCACCCTCCATGCATAAATGGAGGGAATGAGTTATGGAGAGGTGGGAGTATTCTTCAGCTTTTGGGGTATGTAAATATAATCTCATTGTACATTGTCATTCTTACCAAAGGACCATCAATGTACAATCAGACTATATTCATTCCTACCTAAGGTGTTGGAATGAATCAAAATATTGTGAATAACAATGACAACATTGGGAAGATAAGCATAATTTGGAGAGGAAGCTTTAAATGTCTAGTTTAACTTAATACCTTCAAAAAAATAACTTTTTCATAAAACATACATGTCCTCTCAAGAAAGGTGTCAATTATTTACACTGGAATATCTGTATTAGGAAACAAAATTGCTGACACCTGCCTCATTTGAACAGTGAAATCTTCCAAAGATATATTTATCTTAAAGCAGCAGGAAAGAGACAAAAATGAATAAAAATCAAACCATATGTCTTCTAGTAATTTAATAGCAAAATACATTACTATACATTGCAGTAGTTCAAATGGCAAATATATTAATAGGTGAAGATAAGTTATAATTGAGACATTTCTTTCCTATCTTTAGGACATAATAGCAAAATACATAACAAGAGCTTCTTAGCACATCACATTACTGTATATTCTTGAGATCCCTAAGAATGCATTTCATCTTGTGATAACATTTTCCTCTCATCAGATCCTATACAATAATAAATAAATTTTTGTATGAAAAAAATACCACCTAACTTGAGATTCAATGTAGTATAAGCTCATACTACAGTGTATGACCTCGTTATATCCCGAAAAGACCTAGACTAGCCATTATTTGTTCATATACAGGTAAATAATGCATACATACCCAATCTATGCCATACCTGTATCAGTCCACATAAAGTAAAATGAAAAATGCAACAACTATTAGGTAGTGTGTAACCATTGCTCCTTCTTATTAAGACTAGATATTAATTGTCAGACAAATTTTTGTGTATACACAAAAGAGGATCCTTGTATTACAAAAATCAACATACTGTAACATAACAGTAACTATAATGAAACCAAAATATACAAAAAAAAGTATACCAAATATTAAAGAACAAAGTTTCCTTATTGAACATTTCAGTACAGGTTAGTACTTGTTTAGAGACAAATAAATGCCTGCATGGATTACATATCACAATAAAAACAAAGCAGGAATGCCTGCAAATGTATATTATCAGTCTAAGAGACTGACTCTTAACCCACTAGAGCTGGTACATTTCCAAGCCGTAAATGATGGTTTCCGGGCAGCTTCAAAATCGGCGTGCAGGCCAGTCCGGGAACCTGCTTGCACGCCACACAACGCGTACCACAGGCAACAAAATCAGAGCGCAAGCTCCAATCTAGCATTGCACCGACAGGACGCCCGGATATGTTTTTTTTTTTTTTTTTTTTTTTTTTTTCTGGATGTCACACATGTGAGACCCACTGCAAGTAGGTTGGTAACAAAACAGGTTTTACAATAGAAGAACAGTAATATCCAAGCATCAATGAAGTT
>NC_091577.1:15087565-15090065 GCF_042767895.1 Penaeus vannamei | reverse complement strand
AAATGCATTCTGGCTTTGGCTAAGAAAATACATTCAAGAATATTAATTGGTAAATGCTGTTTTGCATAAAAAAGCTTAGACCATTACTATAGGGAAGCATCCCAACTTGGTAGGTATTTAACATCAGTGAATTCTATGTGCAAGCCAGGAAGCTTTTTTTGTTCTCCTGTACATATTCATACAGAAAAAAAATTGTGCTGGGAAAATTTTTTTAATATCTAGATTTGTGCACTTTCACACTCCTTGTTCATTTGATTTTATCACTTCAATGGCAAGAAAAACATTACATTGGTATAACACCAATACATTTGTCTGTATCTCACATGCAAATGTATTTCATTTTGGAAATGGTGTTTTTGACGGTCCTTTGCATTCCTCTTTAAAACACTTAGAGAATCACACTCCAACTCATGACCCTTTCTCAGCATGTAAGACAAGAGCATAATACCCAATCAGCATAATTTTGTGCACCGGAGAAAAGAAATATTTGATGCAACACCTTAACATACACCACTAAAATTTATTTTATTTACGATTCTAGACTAGAAATAAATTCAAATCTTCAAAACAGCAAAAGGTTCAGAAAGTTTCACAAACATCAATAGTATCTAAATGGCTCTCAAAAAATAATTTTTATGCACATTCATGGAAAATGGAGGGCCTATTACAAAGACTGAAGAAAATTTTTGATTTGATGGTATACATGATTGAGGGGAAAAAAAAGAAAAAAAGAGAGACCACTGATTGTCAAAGGAGGCAACTGAATCTTCTTAAGAAACTACCATAAAAATATGCCTCTATGATGAAGATCACAAAACTAAATTGGAAGTTCTGTACATGAGACCTATGGATGAGCAAACACATGCAGTGTGTAATTATGAATGAATGATAATCACTGACACAGGAAAATAAACTGCACAAACGGAAATAAATTGATCCTATCACAGGGTCCCTTAAACAAAATAGTTTTGGCAAATAATACTTGGTGTACATTGGCACCTAATAAGCACAGCCATTGCATGTGAATTATTGGAGTACCAAAAATAGCTATAAATTAATCAATTATGACAATGTATTTTTTCTTTCACACCCAAAAATGGTTGTAAAACAAAGTTTAACAGCTCAATAACAACAATGCATTTTCTCTCATACACATACACACATGCAGACACTGATGTGCATATGCACACACAGGCCCACATGTGCATACATGCACACACTGTCACACACACACACACACACATTTGTATAATGATGTCAATGCATGTATTATCCAGAAAATGTTAATATAAATCACAATTGCTGCAAAAAATAAAATATACCAACAAAACTGAAAAATATGTGTCCCCTTAAGAATATGACCTGTTTATCAACCTAATTACCACCATTCTTCTTAATAGCCTTTTTGATTGCTGCTACAATTTGCCATGGATCATGTGTTCTGTAAACAATCTGCAATGAGAAACAATAAAATAATTTGACAAAGAATCATGATTATTTAATACTCCCTGACTCATATCAAACATCATATGTCAAACAGTAAGGAATTGACATAAAATATCAAAATGCTTTAAAAAATAGTAGATGAAAGAAATAAAAATGCTGATAAACATATCGATTCTCATTTCACACTACACTAATATCCAAATTTCAACTTAACTAAAACAGCATATCATGGGAATACAAGTAAATATTACAATGAAGATAGTCTGGGGTCTAGCTTTGTGGAATAACATGTAACTTCTAAAACTAAGTTCCTGATCACATATTTCAAATTCATCCAATTTAGAATGAAAAAAGGCAAACACCTAGTCATTTTGTACAACAGATACAGACACAATTTGACCATAGATGTCTAGCATATTTATTTGTTCTAACCATTAATCACTACAGATAGAAATCTAATCACTAATATATATATATAATGACCTAATCAAATAATCAGAGAAAAAGAACTAATCAAAGAATTACAAGATAAGGACCCAATAAATGAACCACTAGGATGGTAGATGAATAACTGTGATGATGACCAAATAAAGGGAATCACAAAAATATTTACAAGTCAATAAAAGACAAGCTAAATCTTACCTGGAAGATCTCATACGAACTGAAATCTGTTCTAAGGGATGTACAGTCACCTCTTGAAATGAGCCTTGCCACAGTAGGCATTCTACCCCGGGAAGCTGCCTCTGTGGTTCCTAGAGCCGGCCACGCACCCACAAAACTGATGAGTAATGTATTATTTTAGAAGAGGAGGAGGAAGAGGAACAACAGTGGCAAGAGGAGGAAGAGGTGAAGGTGGCAGATGTGACCAAAGGGTGGATGTGGAGATGGAGATGAAGAAAAGTGAACAGGAAGGCAAGAAGACATGGCAAAACTAGTAAAAAGAAAGAGAAAAGTAAAAAGGGCTAACAAGTAACAAATAGAAAAGGGGACAAAATAAAATCAGGTGGAAAATAAACAGAACAAGGAGAATAATGCAATGAAAGTAATAGACAAA
>NC_091577.1:15072565-15080065 GCF_042767895.1 Penaeus vannamei | reverse complement strand
CTATGTGTCATAAATCTAGACAAAGCCTCTGACTGGTAAGTCAGCCTCACAGAGTTACCAAACCCAGGATTAATTGGCTTTGGTCCTGAAGCCTGATTTGTAATTATACAATATGCTCTTCTACTTTACCACTACTATATCCAGATTTTGGCCTGGGTGTTGAATACATGAGTCTGTAGACAAATAATAGTGAGTGCTCTTAGTGGTCTGGTACGTTTCTTCTGATCCTTGGGATGATTGAAAAAATAAACATATAAATATAAGATGTATATGTCTAATAATAATAATGTATAAATTTGCATATAATACTCCCGATTCCCTATGATTTGCCAAGAAGGAAACAAGTAATCTTTGTATCTCAATAAATGATATTCTACTTCATTTTAAATATCTTTGAACATTCTGAACTTTACATTTCACAGTAATTGTATCTTAAAATGTTTCCAGGTTTTCACGTCTTCACCTTGGAATTTTTTTTTTTTTAAATCTCTGCTACACCAGCGACTCTCTCTCTCTCTACCTCCAAAATTCAATCCAATTCTGAAACACAGGTATAACTATACACACTGTTATCCATTCTTCACTAGAACTCTCATCTCACATCTTCATTACCTCTGTGTATGTCTGTTTCTTGATCATACTTTGCAATTAATATTCCACGCTCTGTGAAGCATTTATATAACATTTATCCTTAAACTTTGTAACTTGGTTCTAAACTTATAAAATGTATTACTTTTACTACATGCACATTCAAGAGCAAAACATCATTGCAAAAAGAATTTCCCAATATATAGTAAGTATATACATGTGTTCTTTTCATCACAAGCCTAATACCATTTAAATCTCAAAAAAAAAATATATATGGAGTTCATGCTCACAAGCTATCAATTTTTCTACAATAATTCCCTACCATTCTAATCAAGTGCCAAAGTCTTATCAAACACTTAGTATACCAGGATTTTGCTACATTTAGTAACACTGTTCAACTCCCCCTGGTCTCATTATTTTTAAAAAATTTCTTTTTACAGTTACAGTAAAAAAGGATGCTAGATGTTTACAAAGCTATTAAAGAAGCATAGAGTAATAGGAGAATCATGCAACAAATTAGTCAATTGCAACTTTTTCATAACTGCCAATATTTTCACTGTAACTGGCAAATAATCATGCAAGGGAGGGAATAGCATAAAAAAGGAGGAAAAATTCTGTCGGAACCTTACTAAGCACTCCTGTCAATTCATTTTTTGCTAATCTTACAAAATAAGATAATCATTTGCACAGTCTGTCATTAAATAATATATAATACTAATAAAATATTTCTCCTATTTACCAACATCTAAAGAATCATGTGATATACTTTATAATTTCTACCTTATACGTGACCAGAAATCATATATATGTAAATCTAATGCCATCACAGCTACACCCGGACAAAATGAAATCTGCTAATTTCAGCATACAACTGTATCAAAAGTACATAGAATATCTGCTAAAATGGTTATATAACTGAATAAAAATGCACTTAACACTGTCATTCTTCTTCTTGAATTAAACCTTTTGTACAATAATATTTGAATATGTCTTTTGTTTAACCTCAGGTATAAACTGATATACCAGGCATGCTTGAAAATGGAAAAAGTAACAAACAAATTCTGATTTCTCATCATCAGAGGTGAATGCTGAATGCTGTCACATATCATCATAGACCAATAAAAAGAATGTGAATGATCAGTACATTAATTAAGGAAATAACATCAAAGGCAGAAAATCAGAATGCTATAATCCTAAAAAAAAAGAAGAAAGAAATAAAACTGCACTTTCTTCCTTATCATTTTCTTCCACCTGCTAATATGGCAGATTATCACTAAGACGATTATTCATCCAATGACCTTACAGCAATCTCAACTATGTACCAGGCAAAATCACAATGTCTTGTCAGTGCTTGTAAAACATTATCAGTCCTTTCCTGGAGGATGGTCAAGCATGCACAGATGAAATTCATATTGCCAATGGTAATAACTTGAACCATTCCTTAAATGAATACAATGTATTTCTCAACGATCCTTATCCGAAATCCTCATTTAGGGTCCTATTATTCAGGCATGACCAACTCTCAACTTGGCTAAAATCAAATAGCAAAGAAAAGGCAAATATATATTGTCTACATGATCTAGGATGCATCTCAAAATTACCAAAGTGCATGTCATAAGCACTAAAATATTCCAAAAATAATTCTGTACAGTTCGCAGGCAACAATCTAACTCAGCTTACCTTTGCAAATATGTGCAATGTTCTGTCTATTATCCCTCCAAGTGAAAATTCTGCACAGAGTTCCTGAGAAATTAATTCTTGCTACACCTATTGGTATTGCGAGTCTACCACTCCACATTACTGGTGGCACATCATTACACCTTGATCTTTACACTAGCTCATTACCCATACCTATAAATAAATTTGTAAGTAAGTTTACATGTCAAGCTGCCAAGAACATATTCAGTACAAAAAGTAAATGTTAATCTGCTTTGCCTACACCTTGAATATCTTAGATACGTAGTAGCCTATTACACTCTTTTAAAGTAATAGTAAACATGAATAATAAATAAAAATGCTTTCTGCCACCCAATGGGAATAAATAATTAAATCCAAACATTATTCCCAATCTTCACAGGCACAAACATATAAAAAAGTGACTTTTTCAAGAGTAAGAAATCTAAAACACCCCTAATCAATAATCAACACTTTCCACTGTTTTAGTTCAATACCTTTCACAAGCGTCCAAGCCATCATTTTGGCACCCCAGGATTGTTCAGCTATTCACAACTAAGTCTGCTGTTATAGTGACAGCAAAATGAAGGAATGAATAAGTTATTAATTACACTGAGTATTCACACAGGTGTTTGAAAAGTTTGTGGTTCACAGATAAATATAGGTTATAAATTCAAACATGATAGGCCATTAAAAAAAAATGCCTTTTACATATTAACACTAAACCCACAAAAATAATACCCTTAAGGATAAATGAATTTCAGAAAAAACAGTTAAATAAATTTGGTAAAATTTAACAGGCAAAAATTATACAAAAAAAAAAAAATAATAATAATAAAAAAAAATAAAAAAATAAAATAAATATTTAATAATAATAATAATAATAATAATAATAATAATAATAATAATAATAATAATAATAATAATACTATATTAATCAATTAAGAATAAACAAAAAACTGTGTAAAATAACCATCGGTCCTGAGTAGCTGATAGTCTAGTTAAAGTAGATTACATCAAGAAGCTGCTTTATAGATATTTTCTGAAAATATCATTCTTTACCAGAAAAGAGGAGGTCTTTTACTTTTTTTTCTACCTAATCCCTTCACCCACTTCCTTCCTTAAATAGTTACCAAAACTTCCCACACAAAAAAGTATCCCTTCCTCAATTCATGCAAATACAGCTCTTCATTATTGGTTCTTTAATGATAATGAAATCTAATATCACTATTTCCTAATAATGATTAGATTGTTCCCTATGGCACCCAAACCTATGTTCACAATTTTCTGACAAACTTGGTCAGTTCCTTGTGACATGAGCCAAGTCTATTTTTTTCTGGTAATCCTTGTATTTTTTCCAATGCAAAGTTCAATGCTTCCTGATAATTCTTTTGTTGTTCCCGATGCTAATGTAATCTAAGTTTAATATCATCTGATGATTCTTAAGTTCTTTCCTGTATCTATATAATCTAAGTTTACTATTTTCTGACAATTTTTGGGATTGTTCTCTATGTTAATATAAACTAAGTTCACTATTTCCATATAATTCTCAACTTGTTCCCTTACAATGTAATTATGCTCAGTAGTTTCTGATTATTCTTAGAGTCCTACCAATCTCTGACAATAAAAAACTTCTTTCATCATGCAAGGAATAAAAGAAATCATATATTCCATCATGAAAAAAATATATATATACGCTTTTGGAAAACTGTGTTCCCATGAAATACAATGGCAAGATTTACAAATTCAGATTCAACATAAAATAAACTCTAATATTGTCTTTGTAAACCTTATTTTGTAATTTATCTACTATCACAATATATGCAAAGACTGTTTGCCTTTGCTTCCTTTCTCCCTGATATATCCAAAATAAATATTCTATCCACAATTACAACAAGAAAAAAACATCATGCCTCTAAATTCCTCTGTTACAAAATCTGTCTGAATGAGAAACTTTAAAAATTAGCATTAATTCTAACATATTTATCAACATTGCTGAACCATATTTATAAGAGAAAATTTAATCACAAAGCCGACAGTTCAAGCTTCTGAATATGTTTAAATATTGATGCCAAAAACAGGAATTCCACAGTGACATAGCAGTGGAAAATCCACTGTGTATTAAACTGGTCTTTTAGCCACCCAAGGACAGGTAGAGGTAACCATAACAACACCCACATACAATTATGCTTTTAATATAAAAAAATTAAAAGACTGTATCTTGCTTTTTAAAAGTAATAATGGAGGAGGGTGATAGCTAAAACTGCTAAATTGGTTTGCTAAATTAGATCTTATTTATAAAATACATCTTGGTGTTTAAATGCTGTTATCTTAAAGCATATAAAAAAATATATATATTCGCATGTATGTATGTGGGGGGGTGGGGGGAAAGGCACTAGAAAATCCCCCTGGAAGCCTAGAAAAGTTTGGGAACTTCTGGTCTAGACAAAGTCATCTAATCCCTAATATATGGCTGGTGGATGACCACATGCTATTAACCAAACCATCAAGAAGTTTAGGAAAGTATAGGTGAAAAGTTTAAAAAATAAATAAATCAATAAAAGTCTCTTCTACACAGGAGAGTGAACACAGACAAGTCCTCATTCAGCAAAAATTATTGGAACAGAGGTAAAGATAATGCTGACTTGAAGGCAGAGTTATGTCACGTCTGGCAAACCAACCACAAGAGAAGATTTAGACCAGCACTCAGAAAAAAACGTTGAAATATAATACACAGTGGCTTTTCCATTCACCTCTACATGAAAAAAAAAATGTTTAGGTACAGTTCACACTTTCTGGAAGGGAAAAGAAAAAGAGGGACAAAAAACTTCCTTTATATCCTCAACACAAGACAGGCCACAGACATAAAGACACTCAACAACAACCACAGCGTCAAGAACAGTAGACTTCACTTACAAAAATTACTTGTCATATGTTTGGCCTCCCCGCCATTTTGGTGGTGATCATATGAACTTGTCTGAGCTCTCTTGATCATTCTGTTCTCTGCCTGTCATCTACCTGTTATCTAACAGATAATACAATATTGCAATTTTGGAAGGAATGAAACGGGTTAATTTGTATATATATATATAGGGTCCTTATAAGTACTTATATTACAGGTACTTGAAGTGCTGTGAATACAAAAAGAGAATGAAAGAAAAAGTAAAAGGAAAAAAAAAATAATAATACATAATAATAATAAATTAATAAATAAACAAATAAATAAATAAATAAAAACCAAATAAATCAGGCAAAATTACCAATCCAATACCAAAGACCCATTACTCATCCCACACTCATAATCTCCAACCACCTCACCAGCAATAAAATAAGCATGATTTAACTTATTGGATTCAGGTGACAAGACCATCAAGTAATGAAAAAATTGGGCACAGGGCCAGGTGATGGGCATATGCCGTCCTGGGAAAATTAGGCCGAGGGTGTAGGCTGACAGGATTATGTAGTCATGAAAAATTCAGCTTAAGAACAGAGTGACAGGAATAACTTGCTCCTGGAGGTAAATTGGACTCAGTGGGCATTTAGGAAGGGGCTCTTGCATTATTTCCACTGATAAATGAGGGTGGAATGTACCCTTTGGCTAAAAGAGTACCAGCTTTAGGGAGGACACTATTTCCATGGTCAGTATCCTATTTCCGCTAGCTGTGACCAGCAATGCAGGGTGCTACAGAAAAATGAGTGATACAAAAATATTAAAAAATGGCAAACGACAGAATGTCACTCATTGTTGTTCTTACTGCACTGGGTTGTTGTACACTAACTACAGAGATGATATGGAGTCTGTGCAAGGAAAACAGTCTATTACTATCTTGATTAAGTACATCAAATGACAAATATAGACCTTGGAAAATGGGGGGGGGGGAATGCTTTTGCAGACAGTGATAATAACATTGCAAAGGGAAGCCAAGGAATCTTAACACCACACACAAATGTTTGCGTGGGCCAGCCTACACACCGCACAGCCGCCCACCTGGGAAAATCACCACTCAAGTAAGCCTAATGCCTGGATTTTGGGCCATGTGATGGAAGTGAGGCACCCAGATCCAATGGGTTAAAATAAAGAGGAGATAAAGGGAGGGGTTGGACTCAGAAAGCAGTTTGGAGGCACTCTTCTAATCCAAAACCAAAACACATTTATCAATTTAAGTACTGTGTATTCCCTCACTACAATGACTACAATATTTTACTATTTTCCTATGATCCTTAACCCAATAACTGCAACATACATGACATGATAGAGCATATAACTGTGATGTACATCAGTTTTTGCATTGAGATGAACTGGAAGAGAAGAGTGGATAATTCAAACAGCAGTAGTAATGAGAAAAGGATGAATAACTTAAAACAAAGTGATACTGTGCGGAAAGTTACTGCCCCATTGCATTTTTCTCCCCCACTCCTCTGTTAAATTATGTATGGAAAGGGTAAGCCAAACAACATACCTGCAATTATTGAGATAAGGCCAATAAAGTGCAAAATACTTTTCAACTGATGGTGGTGGTATGCAGAATCTTTAATGTGCCTTTAATGTGCCATGAATTTCTGACTTTCATGTGCATACAAGACAGGACAGACTCAAATAATACATACATTTTCAGCTTGAACCAATCCAGTCTTGATATCTCTAACATTGAGAATTTGGATATTATATTTGCAGGCTGGCTTCAGCCATGTTCCATCCAGTGTGCACCCATACCTATAAACAACAACTGTCTTATTTATTCCCTTTACGGCAACACTAGTCTGTGCTCAGGCAATGGTCCATCTCACTATAGGCTACACGAGACATCATCTAAGCAACTTGGATACTGACTCACAATGTAATGAGGTGTCACCTAGCATCTGTAACTATTTCCCAACACATGATTGCATATCAAGGAATTCAGGGTTAAGTAACATGATATTTTCTTTCTTCAGATGTAAAAAAAAGAAGGGAAAAATTGATATATAACATCTAGTTACAAAAAAATATATAGTGTATGAAATCTTGAATAACTTATTTTAGCTAGATTTTTTTTCTGGAAACAAAATAAAACTTTATACTGACTTTCAAAAAAGCAAAGAGATGAAAAAAAGAAATACCTTCTAATTAAACAGCCTTTTTTCAAATATGATAGAGTGATATACAGTAACAAAATAAAGCTGCCATCTCTACTAAAAACTGCAATCCTCATACAAAGTATAATTGAAACATTTTCACCACTGCAGTAACTAACTTAG
>NC_091577.1:15047565-15062565 GCF_042767895.1 Penaeus vannamei | reverse complement strand
CAAATTTCAGGTCTGGCCAAATAAGTATGGTTGATGTACAGTAACTTTTCCCAGCGAATAGCTATGGGACTGGTTTCATTTTGAGGTGAGGAGGATTGCCAAGTTTGACATTACTAAGTTGGAATGATGAACCAAATTCCTTCCTTAGATGTCTGAAATAGATTGAAGAACACCATTATATCTGAATATTTTTGATTATCAAAAAAATTAATGGTATGAATAGTAATAGTAACTGGAAATTTTGTGCTTCAGGTTTTCAGGACTTCAGCTGTGATGGATATGAGGGAACTGGAACTTGGAAATGAAACTTTGATGATGCAAGTAAGGAGTCCCCTTTTATCTGAATCTATGAAGTAGTTATTTTATTACATGTATAAGGCCATTTCTCCCTCTTGCCCATACTGCCACTATTCCTTCTACTGTTGGCATTTTCCCTCTGATTTTTATCACTTGTATCCCTTGGCATTTTAAAGGGATATATGAATGTTACAGGTATATGTACCTTTTTATTTTTCAAGTTGATAGTTTTTAAGCTCTCATGTACTGCTTATGTCAGCAGTACATTAGAATTTAGATTTTAGTGTTTTATCTTGAATGGAATAAAATAAGGGGCAATGGGCTTGAAATGTTAAATATATTAACAGAAAATTGCATAAAATGTGATGACAACATGACAAGCATATAGCTGATACACTGATGTCTATTTTATTCTGATAAACATTAATTTAAAGATATGAAATATAAAGTTTGGTGTATTACTAATAAAGATTTTCTTTCAGTGAAACTGCCAAGCTATTGCTAGCATCCAGAATGATAGATGGCCATTGAGAGCATCCTCTTACCAAAGGGACCCAGTTTCACTGATTTAGGTACGTTTATTTGGACCATCTTTATGTAACGCTTTATTTTAGTTTTATTAAATGATGACAAATTTTCGCCCCTAGCGTAGAATTCATGCCGATGGCATTGGTCTTTCTGAAAGTATTGAAGTATTGTCTAAATAGAATATAGATATTTATCTACTTCTCAGTTGATGTGGTCTTTCACAGGTTAGATATGGCAAAACCTCTCCTGTTGACACCTAGGCAAGTTTTCAGATGGTGATCCTGCTTTCATGTTATGTAAAAGGTGAGCATTATTTTAATTAAAATCTGTGGGGAAGTTTTCTTGCTAATAAAATAGTTTGGAGTATCTGAATTGTACTTTATGCTTAGTTGCATATTTACCATAATGTTGTATTTGTTGGAAATGACACTTTTCAATGTGAATAGGAATGTACCATTATTGTATATTAACCTCAAAACTGTAGTAGGGTTCCTGGGATCATACATGTGGTGCACAATTGACATAGTTCTGATTTTTTTTTTCATCTAAAATGAAATATTGCTAGAATGTAAAGGAAAACC
Source organism: Penaeus vannamei (assembly GCF_042767895.1). NCBI lineage: Eukaryota > Metazoa > Arthropoda > Malacostraca > Decapoda > Penaeidae > Penaeus > Penaeus vannamei. The sequence continues at coordinate 15,061,159 of NC_091577.1, read as the reverse complement.
ATATTGGTTCAGTCATATTGTAGTGAAGTTGCCAGAGATGACAAGTGACATTTAAATATATATGTGACTGAAATGTAAGCTGCCAAGTTTATAAATGGCCGTCATATCTTATGATGCAAGCAGCTGTTACTGTTCATATGTATGTTACTGTTTCTGAGTTAATTGTAAATTGAAAATGTTTTATGATCCTTGGAAATTTTATTTGTAATAAGGACAATCCCCTTCTCTTAAGCATTGGAATGGTTATGATAATGTCATGTGATGATAGCTTGTATATTGAAGTTGAGGGTCACTACACAGCAGAGCCAGAAATGGTTGAACCCACTGTTGTGGATCCAAGACAGTGTGATACACCTTCGTCTGATACTTATTTCAAAGACTTAAAATATTCAATATTATTTTCAAGTTCTAATGTAGTTCTCCCTCTTGCAGTTATCAGGCTTCAAGTCAATTGAGCAGAGGCATTTTATGGTAAGTGAAATTAAATACTGCTTGTTATTTGAAAATGGAATGATGACTTATTTTGACTAGAAAATCTGTGATGGATCAATATTGCTCAACAGGTCTGAGGTATGTAATATAGTATTTACTTTAAAGGACTTATTTCACAAGTAATATCATTCCTCCTTTCCCTCCCTATCAGGTCTCTGGGAAGTTGTAAATTATTGCCACCATGTCAGGATTGGAAAATACAGGTAAGCATTGGACTAAAATATTTAACATAACTTGTATTATGTCAAAAAATTGTACCTTTCTTTACCTTTATTTAGTTTTTATTGACCACAAGCCAGTAGTGAGGTGTGGCCCAACACCTCAGTAATTGCCTCTTTGCATGAATTATATAGTGTCATAATAGAATATAAATACACGAATTTGACATTCAAAGAGTATACTAGACACCATTTTTGTTCACATGTATGGTTTCCAGTGCCTGGTCACCAGAGTCCATTACTGGGCATATCTGAGTTCTGTTTACACCAGTTCCCTCAGTTTTTCTAATTCAATTACTACTGTTATTGTTGACATAGATTAAGACAATTTTATCTCAAATTCAAGAAATAGGGTAAACAGGTGGTCAGATAGACCTAGTAATTGACTCCCTGGTGATGTACTTGCCATATATTGCATGTATAAACAGATACAACTAAAATCAGTCTGGGCTTCTAAGCTTACCCCTCACATCGACAGTCTAAAGTTACACATTTGATTTGGTTGCTGGATTGAAGGGATCTCTATACAGGAGTGAAGTCCTCCTTTCTAATGGCCATACTTAATAAAAGTTCTCCATGAAAGCCTTGTTCATTTTTTCAGTCTGCTGTGAAAATTAACAGCATGCATTTTAGTATAATACTCGTAATTCTTCACATTGTGGTACTTGATATTTATTTGCATTATTTTGTCTTGGAAAGGCATGTGGTACTTTTAACTGCTATGCCAAACTACTTGTGGGCAAATAGTCTCTTTAAGGATCTTTCCACATTTGACTTAGCAAAATAAGTTCTGGATGATGGACAGTAACTTAACATTGAATAGTGTATTGGCTAGTATTATGGTGTGAAGATGATGGCACATTTTCCTAATAATTTACATGAAATGATGAACCAAATTCCTTCCTTAGATGTCTGAAATAGATTGAAGACATGTTTAAATCTGAAAAGTGCTTTTTTTTTTTATGGCAGAATATGAAACTCAATTTTAATTAGGTATCTTGTTTCAGGGTTCCAGGATTCCAGTGGTACTGGCCCATTACTTCCTTGAAGCAATTTGATGCAGGTAAGGATTGCCTGATAAATTTGCACCTACATCCTTAGTATTTAATGGGACCGTAAAATTTACCTGTTCTTCCTGCTTTCAAGTGGGACTGTCTGGGTGGTTCCATATCATTTTACAGAATTTAAAAGGATTTATAAAAATGTCAAAATTAGCTTCAAATTTTTTTTTTTAAGAATTGGTGTACTATTTGAATCTTAGCATGATGATTGATAAATTGACAAGCATATATCTGAACATCTGATGTCATTTTTATTCTGAATTCTTAAAAGGGGAAAAAAAAAGGCAAATTGTCAATGTGGATACTACTAAATTACAAACTTCAATTTCAGTGAAACTGCAGACTTTGGACCATCCTGGAAAGTGGAAGGAACCAGAACATGATCTCAAGTTGCCGAGCAGAGATAAATTGGTGTAAGTATATTTGTCACTACTTTTAGCAAGACTTGTTTATATGAAGTGATGACAAATTTCGCCCCTAGCGTAAAATTAATGACGATGGCATTGGTCTTTCTGAAAGTGTTCTGTATATTTAGGACAGTTGTTTAAGAATATTGTTTCAGTTGATGTGGTCTTTTACAGGTGGAAGAGGAAACAAACTTGTTAATGCTGAGGCACAGTTTTTCAGTCTTTCAACCTGCATTTTTTTGTTATAAGGTGAGTTTTGTTTGAATATAATGTGTGTAACTTGCATTTTAAGTATCTTTTTATATTCATGTTTTAAGAATGTAAAGTCTTTAAATGTTGAAAATTGGAAAATTGGTTTAAGTATTATATATATAATTAAGAATAGATTATCTTAAACTTCAATAAAATGTAAAGGAACAAAAAGTTAATGTACATTTAACCATTTCATGTATTTATCTAAATGGTCAAGTAGCAAAGACTGTTGATAAAGGTTGCATTGGTGAATATTTTGGATAATAGTATGGAATAGTTGGAATGTGAAGGTGAAAGTTGTGCTCATTTCTGATTAAAGGCGGCTTCCTGGCAGTTTGATTGGCCTTTATTGATCCTAAAACTGCACGGAATGAAGCAAAGCCATGATCTTAAAGGATATACTTTGATATCTTGGAAGACATTTCAGCAATATATGTGCCAATTATATTCATTCTAATAGGATGTGATGGCTTGTTCTGTAGAATCGATTTTGTGATGATAGTTAAAGCACGAAGTTGAGGGTCGCTACACAGCAGAGCCAGAAATGGTTGAACCCACTGTTGTGGATTTGAGACAGTGTGATAATCCTTTACGTCTGAAAAAGTTTCAAAGACTTGAAATAACAATAAGATTCTGTCGATACTAAACCCCTCCTCCCCTCCTATTGCAGTAAGGAAGCAGTGAGTTGGAATTGATACTTTACTTCAGAACTTCAAAGGCAAGTAGATTTAAATGCTTTTGTTGGTGTAAGATATGCAACACTAGAAAAATACTTAATTTTCAATAGTTAATGGGTTGATTGTAGATTGAATTTTGATACTGATGGTAGATTAAAATTTTTAGTTAAGGATTATAACATACAAAACAAAACAAGATAAACTTGATGTTGTGGAATCAAAATGGTATAATAGTCTGAAACTCGTATATAAAGATGCAATTTGTAGTTTTGTGTTGTACTAAATTTCTCTTCCTCCTGTGACAGATACTGGAAACCTTGCTGATCCAGACAAGAAAACAATGGAAGGATCACGAAATGTACTTAAAAAAGACAGGATGAAGTAATTTGAATTTTTGTAGTGTATTCTACAGGTTGCAGTGACATGTTATAATGTTAGTGTGATTGTCTAAAGAAATGTATTTATAAACTGTATTTGTAAACTTTGGATAAATTTTTATTATAAGCCTCTTTTGTATTTCCTGAAATTTTGCACTGTGCAAATACGATTTGTAATTCCAAAGTCTGTCTAGACTGCAAGAACATAATTGAAAATTTTTACATGACAAAGGCACTTAGTTGAGAATTTAATGTAAGGGAAAAGAAAAATGCACTTTAAAAATTTATTCACCAGCAAAAAATCGGTCACTCACCACTTAAGCAAATTAATATTCGAAAATTGGTAGATTAGGGATAAGAGAAAATTGTCCTTTTGTATTGTGGTAGATGTAGGGATCATGGTCTGCCATAATAGCGATGTTCAAAAGTCGGGCATATTTTTTTTCCTACGTTAATATTTTGAAGTAACTGTCTGTGTATACTTGAATTGAAGATGAAAATTACCAGCAGCAAATACACCAGTATATCAAGGTAGTTACTTGTAAACATTTTGGTAGTTTCATCTTGTGACCTAGTATTGTGCCAATGCTGTAGGCAGAATACAGTAATATTGCACATTTTTTAGTTCATCAAGATTGATCTTTATAGCTACAAAATCAAAATAAAAGTTGAGTGGTTAATGGTAGAAACAAATTTGCTAGACAAAGGTTTTATAGCATAAAGTATTGTGGCACCCCCCCCCCCCCCCCTCTACCATGCCTATTGGTAGATGGGGGCATAGGAGACGAGACTAGGTTCCAGTGTGGGGACCACCTTAGCCCTCGCCATAACTAATTTTACATATTTTCTCCCTTTCGTTTTCCTTCTCTTCATCCCCTTTTGTATAAGTGTAGGAGTTGTACTGGAAGGATGTAAGGCTGGCTTTTAGTCCTGAATGGCTTTCGTACTGTTTGCTATTCCCTCTTGCCCTTTTCACTACCATACTAACCTACAGCGCTCTAACCTTTAGCATCAAACAGTCCCAAATGCTAACTCCTTACCTTTTTGCCCATATACTTTTCATAGAGCTGTATATTTCCTTACTTGGGGGAGCTTTGCCATTAATGACAGATGTAGATGAGGTAGATGATTTCTAATAAGTACTGGCGAAAACGGATTAAAGATCAGGAGGTGGAGAGGATAGAGAATGTTGAATGGCTTCAAGGTTTTCAGGAGTAGGTTAGAAGTCTAATAAACAAAGAGGTTCTCTTGTGAGGGTAAGGGATAGATTTCCGAGGAACAGAGGAGGGTGTAGATGTGGAACCTTTAAGTTGCCTGGAGCGACAGGTAAAGTGAAGGGTGGGCATCGGGGAAGTGTTAGATATGGGAGTATTGGGATTTGACTGGGGGAGAGGGCATCTCTTCTCTCAATCCTGAACCATCCTACCTCTACTCCAAGACATTGAGAAGATAGGAGGGGAGCAGAGTGAAGGACAGTTTTGGAATAGAGAAAAATATCAGCGTTCCTCCTCTCGCTCTTATGGGATGCCTAGTATGAATATGAGAATGCTATAGGAGGTTCAAGTTTGTAGGCAGGGAAGTTATTATAAAATGCATTATGGGAGCCACCACAATTGACATACATACGTGACAGCAGAGCAGCTTCAGCTGTCATGACTAGGTTGGGCACATGGAGAGTAGCGGGCTGGTTGAGTGGCTAAAAAGTAAACATTGTTGACAGTGACGAGGAGGGGATCGATATGGTCGGACAGGGCAGAACACCAGTCAAAATTTCAAAGGTCATATACGGGAGCTAGTCTTAGCAATTTGCGTATTGATTTTTGGAGACATTGGAAAAGAATGGTATCTGAATAAAGGGCAGGGCTCAAGGAATCCATCCTACTTGGCTGGGCCAAAGTACTCAAAGGGTTTGCATAGGTGGTGGTAGTGGTAGAAAGACGAGGACGGGAGTGAGCTACTGAGGATGGAAAATATTGAGAAAAGGGAAGAGGTGCACTCTAAAGGTTGAGTAATCTGGGTGGGTGGTTTGGAAACAGGTGGTGGTATTTTAGTGGTCGGAGCCATGGCAAAGAGGCAGGGGTCTGGAAACCAATGAATTCAAATTTATATTGGCTAGTTCATATAGAAAAGTGTTTAATGACTATATACCCTTATGGTCATTACTGGCCATGGTGAGCCTGAAATTGTAACAAATTGATCAAAGGTATACTGCGCCCATTTCTACCGGAGGCCGCTCACCAGGGCTCTCACACCATATGAACTGGAGTGAAGGGGATGAGAAAGGAAAGTGGTAGAAGTAAACACCATCCAAAATTAGGTCCAAGGCAGGTGAGGTGCCTTACATATGGCCTCGTCTCCTAGTCCCGGCTCCCCTCCCCATGACGAGCAAAAGAATAGGAAGAGTGGGGGTTAAAGGTTAAAGTAAATTTTGAAAAGGTTCAGTACTAATAAAAAGCACTTTCCTTTGAACTCATGGAACTCAAGATACTGAACTGCAATATGTAAGAAATTTTCATACTGCATCTGATAAAAAAATGGTTAAGCAAAATATGTGCTGGACATTTAAGGTCATACCACTAAAGGAAGGTATATTAGGAGTAGTGAAGGGCGATTGTTGCTATGCGTCAACCATCTAGATTAATCTTGAAAGGTTAAAGAGGGGTAAATGATGTGTGAATGGGCTATGGTGTCTAGGTAAAGGAACTACATGAAGGATTCATTTATGTATCCTAGAGGGATATAGTGGAAATAGGAGTTGGAGATGGATAATGGCAGTCACTCGAGTGTGGCGGGAGCATTTGTGGAATTTTTGTCTGGCATATAGCTTTGAATATCTTCCATAATATCTCCAGTGGAGTTGGTTGGAGAGTCTTGTGAGACAAAGGTTTTCTCATGAGAAGGGGAAGAGGAGACGTGTCGGAGGAACAAAGACAAAGGTATGGAACATTTAGTCTGATGCGGGGAGGGAGAGGGGATGGTGTTGGGGCTGTAGTTAAGAGTGGCAAAATTATTTAACTGGGGAAGGTAGAAGTGGAAGTGGATGGGGGTTTAGGAAATACCTGGGTTGGAGGGGGAGGGGCAGAGTGAGCGGCATTACTAGAGTAGGGAGTATGAGAGAGACGTTTCCTGTCTGGCTTCACGTAGCGAGAATTTTTGTATCCGAGTTGCTACCTCAGACTCGGACTTACTTTGTAGAGGCTGTCCCATCTACATTATGAGGGTAGCCACAGTTAGCACATGAGCGGGTTTGCGCAGAGCAGTTTGATCTGTTATGACCGGGTTTGGCAGTGGGCATCGGTCTGTGGAACGGCAGTGTTTGGCAGGGTGTCCAAAGTGCCAACAGTTTTGACATTGACGGAGGAGGTGGTTGGTATGGTCGAACAGGGAGGGATTGTCTACCAGAATACGAAAGGGAAGGTTGTGTACGGAAACTAAATTGATTTTAGCATGATTTTGTCATGAAAAAACTTCCCCATTTGGTTGGTTTTAATAGTGGATAATGCACTAGTAGGCATTGAGGAATGGGTAGTAGTTGTGTTCAGAGTAGTGGTCAAAGGAGAACCTGGTGTCAGGGAGCCTGGAGAGCTTGAATTGGTGGTGCTATTTTATGAGGGGCAAGACTTATTGCCTCTTAGTGTGGGGTATTAATCTTAGTTACCGGCCAGGGGAAGCCCTGACTATGTTGGGGAAAAACAGTCAACCCATTAGGGTCCCCTTGAGGGGTAATGGCTAAACTAAAACAGAATACCATGCCATGGCTCCCTCAGGCCGTTTAGGACTGCTACATACCAAAGTCAGCTTTTCATCATTTCAGCACCACTTAAACTTTAGGAAGTAAATAGGTATTGTAAAGGGATGGAAACAAAAGAGCTGGATGGAGAAGAGACCATGTAAAATTAGTGGAGTCGGGGACCGAGGCCCAAAGCCCCAAAGCAGGGGTTTGTCCCGATTAATGATAATCTGCCAAAAGTTGACTTAGTATGATAGTGGAAAGGGTAAGAGGGAATGACAAACCTTTCCACCCGAGTTATGTCGACTACTCTTTGTTAACTATGGGTCAATTTCACTAAGTTTGCAAGATGGTTTAAGTGGATAAAAATAAAAACCTTAACCAGGTTTATTTGGTTTATTTAGAAGCCAGGTGGTTAAGGAGGAAACTCCCATGTGCAGAATGCTGGATGAAGTTCTATCCAAGATCCGACGACAGACCAATTCCTGTAAGAGAAAGGGTGTTAAATTCATGCAAAATGCATTGTGCCTCTTTGCCCTTATAAAATCATCAGATGGTAGGTGTTCTTCATTACTTTCAGAACAGGATTGTTCAAATAGGCATCATAGTGTAATGAATAAATTTCCAACACGATAACAAGTAATAGTCCTTATTACATCTAAGATTTTAAACCCAAACACTAGTATACATGCATCAGTTCAGTTTTATTTTCCAATAAGTCCACAAGCTGAAGTAAATTTTAAAATCTAGATAAAGCCTTTAACAGTAACCAGTCCAGTCACCCTTTTTGCCTACTTACCTCTGCATAATTTAAAGCAATCAAAACTGGGTATCATGCCATTAACATGATTCACTGGATACCAATCTGAAAAATATTTTCAACTATTAACAAGTTCAGAGTTACATTATTGTATTCCTTATTCATCCATTTTTCAGAATTGTTAGTGTTCTTCAGACTATTCAGACATCTAAGGAAGGTAACTTAGATTCATCATTTTCATAATTCCATCCACCTTCTCCCTCTTACTCTTCCTTACCTTAAAAGGGGTCACATTTAGTAGTCTGCATCAAATATCGCCACAATCCTACAAAGAGAGAATGTACTTTTAAACCAAGTTCATATTTTGCTTCCATCCATTGTCTGGTCATTTATCAGTACATGAAATATCCACATGGTTGTTGAGACAGGGATAACAATCATCATATAAAGCACAAGGCAAGAAATTAATTTTGGGGGAACATACCTTTTGATGGAGAAAAGGTGCACTAAATTCTGACAAGCCTGAAAAAGAAAGGTCTTACATTACAATGCAATAAAAGATTATAATACTTTTTTTTTTTCCATGAAAATTTCAGAAACGAGGAATTCACTTTATCCACATTATATTTTGAGGTCCCTTTCAATCATCATGTTCAACCAAACAATTTTGACAGGCTTGTGCCAAGAATTACCATTTCTGTAGTCCCTTTCAATGCTTATGCCACTAATGCAGGACCTGGAAAAGAACACTTTATTAAAGTAACCTCCAAAATAGTCTGGAACACTATTCCTACATTTAACATCAGTCCTGTTGAGCATTTGATACCATCAAGGATATTCTGGTCAAGTTTTATCATCAGCAAGTTAAAGAGCAGCAACTGCCATACAAAGATTAAAATCTTTTCAAACGAATATTCTAATTATCATATTTAGAACCAAACTTCATTTAAAGTATTGCATTTCTAAAACCAAATTTAGGTAATTCTGGAAAAAAACTTAAATGGAAAGCCGAATTATTAACTTGTCTTTTCTAATAAAATATCAAAATTAAAAATATTTACCTATTAATTCTTTACATGATTTGGTAGAACAGACTGGCCTTTCCCTCCTTCCAAGACTTCTGTAAAAGAATAGCAATGAGGAGCTATTTGACAAGCAAAGATGTGTGTGTAAAACCTAAACAGGTTATTTCAGTGGTACGCAGATTGTGTTTTTATCATTTTGTCTATGACAATCGTAAGATGTCCCAAGTTTTGTCATCATTTGAACATGATACATTACTTGTATAACAATACAGCTGTCCACCTACCTTTAATAGGTCAAGTATAATTGATCTGGCTGACCTGCATCCCTTATTCTGGTATCTGTTAAGGATAAATAAATGCAATTAGGAACAATTTAACAAAAATCTTAACCCCATCTATAAAGCCAATTTCAGTGGTACGCAGATTGTGTTTTTATCATTTTGCCTTTGACAATCGTAAGATGTCCCAAGTTTTGTCATCATTTAAGGATAATTAATATATAAACCAATTATTTTACTTGCCTGATCTATAGTGATGTAAACTAGTCTTCCGACTTGCATGCAACTTGGTTGAGAACAAGCACTCGGTCCCTGCAAGTATAAAGCACAATAAGAATACTTTCTAAAGTAAGCATTTTTTAATTCTTCCAAGAGATTTCAGTAGTACGCAGATTGTGTTTTTATCATTTTGTCTTGGCAATCGTAAGATGTCCCAAGTTTTGTCATCATTGAAAGGATACAATTTGCTATGTTTACCATAACACTATACTGACCTTGTGTAAAGAACTGGCCTCTGAACATGTACACCTTATTCAGGTACAGGTTAAAATTGCACTGGTCTTGTTTATTCCTGAAAAAGTTATGCAATTAGAAATCTCTCCACACAAACTATTAAATGCAATGGATAAAACAAATATCAGTGGTACGCAGATTGTGTTTTTATCATTTTGTCTTGGCAATCGTAAGATGTCCCAAGTTTTGTCATCACTGAAGGGTAGAGAATATTTACAACAAAACTGTACTTACCTCATGATCCATAGCTATAAATGCTAGCCTCCTGATCTGGTTGCAACTTCCTCAGGTACATGAATACAAAGCCAACTGTTCCTGCAAATACAAGAACACTAAGGAACACTTCAAGTAATAAATTTTACATCTGTTGCCATGGTATTTTCAGTGGTACGCAGATTGTGTTTTTATCATTTTGTCTTAGCAATCGTAAGATGTCCCAAGTTTTGTCATCATAGTAAAAGTATCAAACTAGGTCCTGCACGTTGAAATTTTAAACTTGTGTGATCATGAAATTCTGGTTTTCAAAAAGAATTGTAGTAAACTTGAATACCATTGTTCAATCTTAAAATACTCACTAGTAAGATCCTCAAACAAAGGCTGTGGGAAAGGGACACTTACAAAAGAGCATTCTACACAAGTTTAACACCTTGCTTGAGACAGACCTCAAATTTTAATGGCTTGGTCTGTCAAGATTTAACACTACATTCACTGAAAAGATTCATTCCACGTGCATATATTTATCAAAGACCATATTACCATCCCTTGTGTTAATAAAACTTCAGAATTAATGCCAAGTCATGATTGGAACAATGAACAATTGATTACAAGAAGATCAATGTTATGCTGATGCTCTCATTTTATACGATTTGGGGATACTTTACACCAAGACCAAACCATCACAGTAATGAGAATTACTACACTAACATTATCAAGCAGATCATGTAACTATAGAACTATGTATCAAGATTATTCCTGCCCGTGCTTCACTATTCCTCCAATCTCTGCCTTCCCTAACACTCCACACCAACCTGGTTTTATTTCAACCAGTGGTAATTACCAAGTGCAAAACCCTTCAGAGACCAAGTTCAAGATCAGGGTATCGTGCAAACCAAAGACCAAAGCCTATACATTCCAAACCTCTATTACATAGACATGAGGGCAAGCACCCCACCTTGTGCCTCCTTGTTAGCAATTTGTGTTATCTTAAAGTACTAAGAACCCTGGCCCTGTATGGGTGTTGTGGACAGTGAGCATTGACATGTTGCAGTTATCCTTTCGTGGTATCAAGTCTACATTAAGTCTCTGCAGCTGTACCTATGTTTTTTACTAGTTCTTGTGCTCTTTAAAATGGCGGTGTCCATTTCCCCTTTTCTGTGCGTCACTGTTGGTAATGTAAACCTTGAGCATTTAAGGAGGTCCTACTATTCAGTGTTACTGCTCTCAATTATTGCAATTTATTTCTAAATGGTAAAAAACACTTGAATTGATATCTACTGGTATTGCTATGGTAGAGCACTGCAAGAATGGGATTTGAGAAGAAACTGTCCCTTCAGTTCTGGGAAGATACATGGCCATAAGAATTCTAAGGTACCAACTTTAGGGGGAAATTAGCAGATAAACAATGTTGCTTCATGTGTATGGAACAGGCAGAAGTACAAAGGGCGAAGATGCTCGCACATTTACTACTATAGGACCACTGCCTCACTGAAGATCTTAATTTATGGGATAAGTAAACATGTTTATCATACACTATCAAACTTCCCACAGCCTAAGCAAAGGAATCCATTTTTTTGAAAACCAGTAATTTCAACACAAGACTAATACCTAGAGACCTACAATGCTTCAATCAATAACAGACTTTAGAAAGATCCTTACCTTGTACAAAATCTCCCATCACATATTGGACTCCACTTCCGTGGTCCACTTGCGACTCTTCCACTCATGGTGAATATGCAAGTACCTCTTCCACCAAACCTGCAATAAAAGAAATTGATTATCACCCTAATACTCCCCATTGGCGAGTTCTAATACCGTCCTAAAGAGGTAATGTAGACACCCATTAAAGAGGTTGAAGTGAAAAAGAACACCCAACCCTGCAAAAATGTCTGGTTTGTTCTACGATACCACTTAGCACAATACGAGCCTTGTTATCTCGCATGAGACTCTGGGATCGAACACTTCGAAAGCTTGTACGAGTAGAAACTAATAAAAGTAATTAGTATAAAATGCAAAATACAGTAACTGTACCGGTAACAAGTGCAACAATAATAAAAGTATAGTTGACATTATTAGTAAAGTTCAGGTTCTAGAATACCTACTGGGGAGTAAATGCGATTGAAATAGGTTGGATATGGTTTAAAATCAGGGAATCTAGTCAATAAATATTTCCTAAATCCCTCCATGCTCGCCACGTGGGACCAGCATGACACCTGAAAAAAGGTAAGACATGCAACATATTTCAAGAAAAAAAATAATTTCCCGTACCTCCCTAACCCAAATAACTATCTCATCACACATTCTGATAACCAAAGAAATTTCAAATAAATAAAATAAACTTACAAGGCGATATATAAGCGTCTATTGACTCTGCTTGTGTCTTACTCCCGCAGACGCCGAGGCTGAATGAGGACGAGGAAGAGGAGTCGCCGGCGAAGACAGCGACGAAAAGAAGAATCGCGGGAAGCGCATTCTCAAGATATTTAAGAGAATTAAACTATTTGAACATTTGGAGTGTTATTATAAGTTTTTTTTGTTCATAATGTTAGCATTATCGTTAATGTATTTATCTTATCATTGTTGTTCAACACTCTTTTTACTCTTTTTACTACTTTATTCATCTCCTTTGGGTTACATTTGTGATGATAGAATTCATAATAGTGATGCTGATAATGAGGATAATGATATAAATAATAATAAATTATTATGATAATGGTAATTATTTTCATTCATTATTGTCCTTTGTTATTCTAACTGTATATACAACTATGATATGTTCACCGTTCCAGGGAACAGCACTGCCAGACGTATCTGACAGTGATAAACATATCTATATGAAAAAAGTATTTTGGACATAGCAAGAAGAGGTTCGAAGTTAATAATAAAGATGATAGTAAAGATGATAATGATAAGTGTAATAATAATGACAACAGTAATAATGACAATAATTATAAAAATAACGTCAATAATAGTAATGATAATGGAATAACAATTAAAACAATGATACAAGTATAACAATGCAACTATGATACAATACAAAGATAATGACAACAACAATAATAATTATAAAACAAAACAACAACAGTAATAACATTATAACAGTAACGATATTAACTAACAACAACAATGATAATAGTAGTACAAGAAAAAAATAACAGCAACAACCATGATAACCCTCGATTTGTATTTGCAAAGGCAGCTCAACATTTTGATTTTCTGAATTTGTCCTTTTCCAGTGAACCAATTTTTGTTCTATTCAAAACAGCTCTTCTTTAAAGAATATTGAAACAAGTACACGTTAACCACATTTCCCCTCATTTCAGATTTCTATTGATAGACTTCATTATAAAATTCAATCAGAAGATCCATGGGCAGGATGCGACCACTGTATAAGTTTCCATATATACAGTGACGAACAAGTGGTGTCATGAATTGAAGCTTCGAATCTGTCTCTCCCTATACAAAAAGTGTGGTAATAAGCGGATGTTCGAAACGGCATTCGAAATAAGTTTGACAAGAGTCTTGGCCGTGACTGTACATTTCTTATGTCACTCCTAAATAATTTCTTGAATATTTGAATGAAGAATT
>NC_091577.1:15021077-15023577 GCF_042767895.1 Penaeus vannamei | reverse complement strand
CCCCTCCTGGTAATCCCCAATTCCCCAACCCATCCCCTGCTAATTTCCCACCCCCCAACCCAGCCCCGTACCACCCCCAACCCCAACCCCCTACCCCCCTACCCTCACCCTCACCCCAACCCAACCCCGTACTCCCTCTCACACTCCCTCACCTCCCTAACCCAACCCAACCCCTACCCCCACCCTCACCCCCAACCCAACCCCCACCCCTACCCCCCCACCCTCACCCCCCAACCCAACCCCCCCTACCCCCACCCTCACCCCACCCCAACCCAACCCTGTACCCCCCAACCCCACCCCCCACCCTCATCCTCTACCCCCAACCCACCCGTACCCCCTACCCCCAACCCTCACCACCCCAACCCAACCTCATACCCTCTACCCCCCCCACCCCCCCCCACCCCACTTACTCGGACACGACAGAAGGCTTCCCGAAGTAGACGTACGGCGGACGAGTCTCTTGGCCTCGCCGCTCGGGGGAGTCGCCGGCCAGCACTGCCAGCCGTCCCAGGTGCTCGGGCAGTACCCTGGGGGAGGAGAAGGGGGAAGCTATGAGGGGGTAAGTTATGAGGGGGAGGAGGAGTTATGAGAGGAGGGGGGAGTTATGAGGGGGAAGTTATGAGGGGGAAGTTATGAGGGGGGGAGTTATGAGGGGGGAGTTATGAGGGGGAGTTATGAGGGGGGAGTTATGAGGGGGAAGTTATGAGGGGGAAGTTATGAGGGGGAAGTTATGAGAGGGGGAGTTATGAGGGGGGAAGTTATGAGAGGGGGAATTTATGAGGGGGGAGGAAGTTATGAGGGGGAAGTTACGAGGAGGAAGTTATGAAGGGAAAGTTATGAGGGGGGGAGTTATGAGGGGGAAGTTATGAGGGATAAAGTTATGATGGGGAAGTTATGAAGGAGTTATAAAGGAAAAAAAGAGGAAAGGAGTGAGAAGAGATATGAAAAAGGATGTTATGAGGAGGGAAGTCATTAAGGGAAATGTGGAAAGAAGTGAAAAAGCAGAGAAATAAAAAAATGAAGTTATGAGGGTGAAATCATGAGGGGGGGGGGATGGGGGCAATGAGGAGGAGGATCTTGGTAGTGTGGGAAGGGGATGTTGGAAATCATTAGAGTGTGAGGGCAGCAGCAGTCTAGGTAGTGTTGGAAATTAAAGTGGTTGTGAGAGAAGGCTTGTGGTGGCAAAAAAAAGAGTGTTGTAAACCAAAGGGAAGGTTGTGGTGGCAGAGAGTAACTCGGGAAAAAAAAAGGAAATCAAAATGATGATGTCACTGAGGAGAGAGTGGTGTTGGTGTTGGTATCCTAGTGTTGGAAAACAGAGATGGCAGCTGTACTTGTAGTGAGGAAGGTGATGGCAATGGTGGTAATTGATGGAAAGCTGACAATTAAATCAGGTATTAGGGACGATTGAGGTGACAGTAATTAAGACTATTGGTTCTGTGTTGTCAGTGGTGGTAGCAACAGTAATAAATGTAATAGTAATGATATGAATGATAACGAAGATAAGAAGAAATTATGGCATTAATCAAAATTGTTAACCCTCCTCCTCCTCCTGCTCCTCAAAAAAAAAGAAAACGCTATTAATTATTCTGATACCGATTACGATATATATATATATATATATATATATATATATATATATATATATATATATATATATATATATATATATATATCACGGTGCATTTCTCATCTCGAAGCAATGTTAACAATAGCAAATTCTACTCACATACATCAATATCGTTGATGTTAAATGTCAATATTAATGTTAATATTACCCAAGAAAGCTGAAACTTATAACACAGCTGATTACGCATGTTATCATAATGAACTCGGAGGAGGGAAATCGGTGATATGAACAGGGTTGTTTGAACATCTCAGTGCAAGAGATAATTTGAATATGTTTATGATACATTCTGTTAGAATATATCACTTGATTTTTATATATTCGCACATACATACATAGATGAATAAATACATGCCTACATACATATATACATACACGTTCTGTTACTATATATTACTTGGTCATTATAAATTCACACACATGCATACATAGATGAATAAATACATGCATACATAAATACATATACATTCTGTTACTATATATTATTTGATCATTATTATTCACACACACATATATACATGAATAAATACATATTATTTGATCATTATTATTCACACACACATATATACATGAATAAATACATGCCTACTTACATACATACATATACACTCATTATATATTCACACACACATACATACATAGATGAATAAATGCATGCCTACATACATACACAGACAATCTCACACACACACATATATATATATTCATAAATGTATGCATGTATTCATATATCTGTTTGTTTGTTTGCCCCTTCTTCATTTTTTCTCCCTCTATCGCTTTCCTATCTTTAATTCCTTCTATTTCCCCTTTCTCACACTTCCCACATTCCCTCTTTAATTCCTTATTTTCCCTATTTCTTTTTCTGATCTCTTT
>NC_091577.1:15003577-15006077 GCF_042767895.1 Penaeus vannamei | reverse complement strand
CTCTCGGGCGTGACATGGCCTTGAGACGAGGAAAACCTGGGGAGAAAAGAGGAGAGAAATTATTAAAGGAAAGGAGAAAAAGGGATATAAAGGGAAAAATAACGAGAAGGCAGATGAAAAGGCAAGAGAAAGATAAACAGAGAGAAAGACAGGAAGGATGAAATGGATATAATGACAAAAAAAGAAAAAAAGCAAAAGAAAAGAAAATTGCCAAAAAGAGAAAAACACAAAAAGGCCTAAAAAAGGATGTAAAAACATAATACAAGAAACAAAAGAAAAACTGACAGAACGAAGAAAACACTGGCAAAAAAAAAAAAACATCAATAAAACGAATAACAAAAAAATCACACAAAAAAAATCACACGCACACACACACACACACACACGCACGCACAAAAAAGAGAATTCTCAACCCAAAAATAACAAAAAAAACGAGCCACGTGTGGGAAAAAAAGTTTTAAGGAGAAACTCTCGGTGATTCAATAACCTCAGCTTGGCCTCCCGATTACACCCTGAGACGAACACAAAAGGAATTAAGGCACTAAGCGGTTAGGGAAATAAGGGCTATATTGCAGATGGCTGGGAGAAGGAGAGAGGCGGAGAAAGGAGGGATGAGAGAAGGGAGGGAGGAAGAGGGATGAGAGAAGGGAGGGAGGAAGAGGGATGGAGGAGGAAGAAGAGGGAGAAGAAGAGGAAGAAAAATAGAATGAGGTAAAGAAAGAGAAGGAGAAAGGGAAAGATCGCTAGCTAGCTAGCTTGTTAGCTAGATATATATATATATATATATATATATATATATATATATATATATATATATATATATATATATAGAGAGAGAGAGAGAGAGAGAGAGAGAGAGAGAGAGAGAGAGAGAGAGAGAGAGAGAGAAAGAGAGAGAGAGAGAGAGAGAGAGAGAGAGAGAGAGAGAGAGAGAGAGAGAGAGAGAGAGAGAGAGAGAGAGAGAGAGAGAGAGAGAGAGAGAGAGAGAGACGGAAAAGTAGAGAAAAAGAGACAGAAGAAAGAAAGACAGAGAGAGAGAAAAAAAAATAAACAGATAATACGAGGCAAAATATGAGAAGAGAAAGAAAAGAAAAAGACAAGAAATCGAAAGAAGATTAAAAGCAGGAAAGGGAAATCAAAAATAAAAACCGTCACTGGGTACAATCTGCACGAGATTCACTTCGCAACAGTAACATTTCTACGGGAACGACACGCCACATTTCATTTACCTAGCACCTTGAAACTATGCCCAATGCGTATGAATGCTACACTGATGGATCCTTGCAGTCTGGGAGTAGAGCAGGATGCGCTTTTGTCGTATATAAAAACAATATTTTGCAGCACCAGGATTGTAGGCGGGTTCATGACTGGCCAGCACTACGCAAAAACTGAGTTGGAGAGTAAATGCTCATAGCCACCGAATTTCTATTAAGTCAAGGCTCAGGAGTCATTTTCAAGACTCACAGAGTGCCTCCAGGTGCATTGTACATACTAGACAAAGGTGCAGGAAATATTGCAAATGACATAAGGATAAACGTGTATCATACAAAAGAACGAGGCCATGAAATACGTTTTGTGTGGATGCCGTCGCATGTTGGAATCCCCAGGCATGATCATGCTGACCGCCTAGCAAAATCAGCATGTGACAAGCAAAGTGTGGATATAGATCTTAGAGTACCTCTTGCCAGGATTTCACACATCATTAAAACGTCCTTCAGAGAGGACTTTACTGAGTTGACTAATTCTCAACGGCCTGAATGCCGTAGCATAAAGCAATATGACAGGCTTAAAAATATATATTCATCTATTGTTTATATAAAACAAGAACAAGGTAGTGTGATAGGGTGACCGCAAAAAATCAGGCTGGAATATAGATTGGCAAGTCAGTACAGTCTATGATGTTGAAGAAACCAAGTATGAAGAATATAAGCGAACATTTGTACATTATCTCTCAGAATGCCATGTAATACAGCCTTTCAGACCATCAAGCATGTGGTATGGAGAACTATGTAACTACTTCATATCATCTGATATTTTGGAAGATATACTTATGTTGTATCCTGAATTTGGAATGTAGTATCACATGACCACATATCAAATTTAACAATGCCTTTCCACGTCCAAGCCGTACGTCGGCTTGATGACGAGTAGATAAATTACTGATCGTTCTTTTCCTTTAAATGATATATTTTAGACCGTAATAATTTTATGATATAGATTTATTCTGTAATAATATTATATAATGCTTTGACCATGTATCAAATGTACTACAGCTTGCCCACGCCTGTGCAGTTAGCCAGGGTGGTAAATAAAGGACTAAACTAAACTAAAAACTAGGACTGTGTAATCATTCCATCCATGTAATGTAATATCATTAAATAATGCTAGGACAATACATGTAATTGTTTTTTTTTTCTAAACTGATATAGTACAGATTGTAATGATATTATATCCTAAATATCCGATATAATACTATTATGTAATGCTTTGACCACACATG
>NC_091577.1:14996077-14998577 GCF_042767895.1 Penaeus vannamei | reverse complement strand
GAGAGAGAGAGAGAGAGAGAGAGAGAGAGAGAGAGAGAGAGAGAGAGAGAGAGAGAGAGTGAGTGAGTAGAGTGAGTGAGTGAGTGAGTGAGTGAGTGAGTGAGTGAGTGAGTGAGTGAGAGACAGACAGACAGACAGACAGACAGACAGACAGACAGACAGACAGACAGCGAGAGAGAGAGAGAAAGAGAGTAAGAGAGAGAGAGAGAGAGAGAGAGAGAGAGAATGAAAGAGAGAGAGAGAGAGAGAGAGAGAGAGAGAGAGAGAGAGAGAGAGAACGAAAGAGAAAGAAAACGAAAGAGAAAGAAAACGAAAAAGAAAGAAAACGAAGGAGAGTGAGAGAGCGAAAGCGAGAGAGAACGAAAGAAAGTGAAAAACAGAAAAGAAAATAAGAGAAACAAAGAGATACAGAAAAAAAAACAGAAAGAAAGAGAAAGAGAGAAAGAGAGTGATTACGAATATCATCTATGCATAAATTGTGAACTAATATCTGAAGTTTCGAAACAGAGACTCCCATAGTTAAAAGACTTGACAATTATGATTACATACGGTCGTTAACTCCAGCCCAATGGTGTTATTGAATGTTCCTGATCTGCATATGACTCATCCTTGTTTGATAATAAAGTTGATTGGAGATACCGAAGCCCGGGATGAAAAAGATTGCATTTTCCCCCTGCAGCAATAGACGATTTTTTTTTATCTATATATATATTTTTTCGGTTGTATCTTTATATTCATTTTTTTCTTAATTTCGATTTGTTTCGGTTATTTCTATTCCTTATATATTTTCCTTTTTTTCAGTTATTGCATTTGTTTAACAATACAGGAGTGAATTTTGCAAATCAGGAAGCGTGTTGTATTTTGTTGATTTTTCTTGACAAGAATTAAACAAAACGATATTCGATAGAGTATAAATTGTGATGGTTGTGCATTTATTGTCTTTGTGATTATCGTTACTATTCTTATTATGATTATTATGTGTCATTATCATTATTATGTTGATTATCGTTATAATTTTCATTACTATAATAGTTATTGTCATAATCATAATTGTCAAAATTATCTTCATTATCATCATTATCATTATCATTACTATTATTCTTATCATTATCACTATCATTACTATAATAGTTATTGCCATTATCATAATTATTGTCAAAATTATTTTCATTATCATTACTATTATCATTATCGTTATCACCATCATCATTATTACTATTATCATGGTCATTATCATCAACATTAATACTGCTACTATCATTATCATTCTGCTATTGAAGCAAGAAAAATGATTTCCAAATTTATTACATATATATCCCGTCGCTGTTCCGTAAATGACAAAAAATACAAAAAAAAGATGTTCTTTTAAAGTTTTATTACCTCCTTATCTATCAGCGTCTACTACTTTCCCTTTTACATATGACTGTCTGCGAAAAAAAAAAAAACAATTGTCCATAATTTCATATTGGATGAGGAAGGAACATATCCGCTTTATGAAATGTTTGATTTTGACTCTTATTGGTTGTTAGAGCATGAGGAAGTTTTCTAAAGTTATTTCCGAAGTAAAATGGATTTCGGAATCACTTGGGGCTCACTTCTCCCCTCCCTAACTCCCTTTTATTCTTCCCCTTTCTTTCATTTCTCTCTTTCCTTTTTTGTCATTTCTCTTCCTTCTCCCTCTAATTTCTCTCCTCCTCTCTCTCCCTCTTGTACCTTCCTCCTTGTACCTCTCGCCTCCTCTCTCTCTCTCTCTCTCTCTCTCTCTCTCTCTCTCTCTCTCACTCTCTCTCCTCTCTCTCTCTCCCTTCCTCTCTCTCTCTCTCTCCCTTCCTCTCTCTCTCTCTCCTTCCTCCTCTCCCTCTCTCTCCTTCCTCTCTCTCTCTTTCTCACTCTCTCTTTCTCTCTCCCTTCCTCTCACTCTCTCTCCCTTCCTCTCACTCTCTCTCCCTTCCTCTCACTCTCTCTCCCTTCCTCTCACTCTCTCTCTCTCTCTCCCTTCCTCTCTCTCTCTCTCCCTTCCTCCTCTCTCTCTCTCTCTCTCTCCCTTCCTTCCGCTCTCTCTCTCTCTCTCCTTCCTCTCTCTCTCTCTCTCCCCCTCCCTCTCCCTCTCTCTCCCTTCCTCTCACTCTCTCTCCCTTCCTCTCCCTCTCTCTCCCTTCCTTCCTCTCTCTCTCTCTCCCTTCCTTCCTCTCTCTCTCTCTCTCTCTCTCTCTCTCCTTCCTCTCTCTCTCTCCCTTCTCTCTCTCTCTCCCTCCCTCTCTCTTCCCTCCTTTCTCTCTCTCCCTTTCCCTTCCCTCCTTCCTCTCTCTCTCCCTCCCTCTCTCTCTCTCTCCCTTCCTCTCTCTCTCTCTCTCTCCCTTCCTCTCTCTCTCCTCTCTCCCTTCCTCTCTCTCTCTCTCTCTCCTTCCTCTCTCTCTCTCCCTTCCTCTCTCTCTCTCTCCCTTCCTCTCTCTCTCTCTCTCTCTCTCCCTTCCTCTCTCTCTCTCTCTCCCTTCCTCTC
>NC_091577.1:14973577-14976077 GCF_042767895.1 Penaeus vannamei | reverse complement strand
GTATTAGTAATGTTAATGTTACTGATATTTGCAATGGTAATGACAATAATAATAGTAACAATAATAGACATGGCAAAGATAACGAGGACGATGATAATTAAAAAAAATAAATAAATGAAATTAAATGCATTCTGACAAGCTTCTTTGCATATATTTTGATAATCCTGAGAAAGGTCAGAACGAAATCAGAAAATCTAAATGGAAAATGGGAATAAGAGGTTTAAAACATATATATATTTTTTTCGACTTTGCATGTGTAATTTACTTGGGAAGGAAAGACAAAAGCAAAACAGCTTTTAATACTCTTTTTTTTAATAAGTTGTCATAATCATAATGATAACAAAAATTTATGTAGTTATTTCTACTACTTGTGATAATAATAAGATGATGAAGGTGTAATGATAATGGAAATAATGATGATGATGATAACGATAAAAACAATAATAATGATAATTATATCAATAATGACAGTGATTATAAAAGTAAGATTAACAATAATGATACTGATGATGATGATGATAATCCTAATAATCATAATCATCATAATAATAATGATAACGATAACAAAAAAGAAAAACTAATGATAATAATGATATCATACTAATTGGAGTAATAACAATAACAACGATAATAACAAGTATCTAAATAATAGTCATCATAATAACAATAACACCACCGCCACCACCAACAATAATAATAGCAATAAGAATTATAATAAATGTAAAAACAACAGTAATAACAGTATCAACAACAGTCACAATAACAACAACAACAACAACATTCCTAAACCAATCAGGACAATGCGTCTGTTTCCACATAATGTGATTGCAGCTGAAACAATGTAAATGTTTTATGATATACCGTGGGAATAGATTTGTGCTATTTCAGGCTCCCTCCCTCTCTCTCTCTCTCTTGCACTTTGTCTGTCTGTCTGTCTTTATCTCTCTGTCTGTCTGTCTGTCTCTCTTGCTCTTTGTCTGTCTGTCTGTCTTTATCTCTCTGTCTGTCTGCCTCACTGTTTGTCTGTCTGTCTGTCTTACTCTCTCTTGCTCTTTGTCAATCTCTCTCTCTCTCTCTCTCTCTCTTTCTCTCCTTTCATTCCTCTTCAACACAATAAACAACATGACCTCGTTTTCCAAGAAACGCCTTTAATAGAAGAGGACATAAGGGGGAAGGCAAATGGGACTGAGAAAGAGGGGAAGAGGAGGGTAAAGGGTAAAGGAAGAGAAGGGAGAGAGAGAGATAATGAGGAAGAGGAAGAGGGGGAGGAAGGGAGGAGGGATGAATGGATGGTTGGATGGAGAGAGGGAGGGAAGGAAGGAAGGAGGAAGGGAGGAAGAGGGAGAGGGAATTGGGAAGGTTGAGCAGAAAAGAGGGAAAGGGAGAGATAGATAGATAGATAGATAGATAGAGAGAGAGAGGGAGAGCGAGACAGAAAGAGAAAGAGAGAGAGAGAGAGAGAGAGAGAGAGAGAGAGAGAGAGAGAGAGAGAGAGAGAGAGAGAGAGAGAGAGAGAGAGAGAGAGAGAGAGAGAGAGAGAGAATGAAATGAAAAGGCAAAAGCGAAGAATGGAGAAAGAAGTGGGTAGAAGAACACGTATAGAGGAGTGAGTGAGGAGACAGAATAAGAGAGAGTAGGAAAGAGGATGAGGGGGGGGGGGTGGAAGGGGGCGGTTTATGAGAAACCTCTCATGCTTGATATATCCTCTCCTTTCTCTCCCTCTCCGCTCGGAAGGTGTCAAAATGAGAAAGGTGTGTAGTTAATAGGGAAAGGAAATTGGGGCAAAGAAGAGAGAGAGAGAGAGAGAGAGAGAGAGAGAGAGAGAGAGAGAGAGAGAGAGAGAGAGAGAGAGAGAGAGAGAGAGAGAGAGAGAGAGAGAGGGAAGAGAGGAGGAAGAGAGGGAAGAGAGGGAGAGAGAGGGAGAGAGGGAGAGAGAGAGAGAGAGAGAGAGAGAGAGAGAGAGAGAGAGAGAGAGAGAGAGAGAGAGAGAGAGAGAGAGAGAGAGAGAGAGAGAGAGAGAGAGAGAGGGGAAGAGGGGAAGAGGGTGAAGAGGGGAAGAGAGGGAGAGAGGGAGAGAGGAAGAGAGGAAGAGAGGGAGAGAGAGAGAGAGAGAGAGAGAGAGAGAGAGAGAGAGAGAGAGAGAGAGAGAGAGAGAGAGAGAGAGAGAGAGAGAGAGAGAGAGAGAGAAAGAGAGAGAAAGAGAGAGAGAGAGAGAGAGAGAGAGAGAGAGAGAGAGAGAGAGAGAGAGAGAGAGAGAGAGAGAGAGAGAGAGAGAGAGAGAAGAGAGAAGAGAGAAGAGAGAAGAGAAAAGAGAAAAAAATGAAACGAAGAGAAGAGAATAAGAAATCCAAAAACCAAAAAAGAAGAGAAAGGAAAACAACAAAAAATAGAACAGCTAAGAAGAAGAAACAAAAGAAACACCCAAATACCATTGTCTTCTCCCGAGATAAACCTAATACTATGACATTCGATTCCCTCCCTTGTGCTTATAATCCCCTTG
>NC_091577.1:14970330-14973077 GCF_042767895.1 Penaeus vannamei | reverse complement strand
TTATCAGTCAAACCCCATTGTCCGTTCGCAGATATAATTAAAAGAACGCTTTAAATAACGCCTTTATAACGCCCTATGTCATGGATGTCTGTCGAGAGGTGCCAGGTAGTGATTAGGTGAGTGTGTTCGTTTGTCTGTTTGCCTTCTCGATTTTCTTTTGTTTTAGGTGCCTTTGTTTCTTTGTTTGTTTGCTTGTTTGGTCTACTTTTGGTTGTCCTATTAAGTGGATTGTCTGTCTGTTTGTTTGTCTGTTTATTTGTCTATATGTATATGTACGTGTATAGGGTAAAATGCATAGAGAAAATGTCTGTGTGTCTCGGAATGAACCCTCCCTCCCTTTCTCTCTCTCTATCTATCTGTCTGTCTGTCTCTCTCTCCCCCCCCCCTCTCTCTCTCTCTCTCTCTATCTATCTATCTATCTATCTATCTATCTATCTATCTATCTATCTATCTATCTATCTATCTATCTATCTATCTATCTATCTATCTATCTATCTGTCTGTCTGTCTGTCTGTCTGTCTGTCTGTCTCTCTCTCTCTCTCCCTCCCACTCTCGCTTTCTTCACCCATACCTTTATACTTTCTTTCACATATTGTCTACCCATTCCTCCCTCTTTCTCCATCTCTCCCTGTCTTACAAACTGCGCCATTAACCTACATTTACCTGAAGGACCGGAAGACCGTACGTCAGACAGAAGCGACGACGAAAGGGGGAAAAGGTGTTTGGAGAGGATGAAAGAGATGAGGGAGAGGGGGAAGAGAGAGAGAGAGAGAGGTGGTGAGAGAAAGAAGGGGATGGGAGAGACTGGGGGAGGAAGAGAGAGAGAGGGAAAAGAGAGAGAGGGTGGGGGAGAAGGGTTAAGGGATAGATAAGGAGAGAGAGAGGAACCTGAGAGGAAGAGGGAGAGGAACAGGAACAGGAACAGGAACAGAGAGAGAGAGAGAGAGAGAGAGAGAGAGAGAGAGAGAGAGAAAGAAAGAAAGAAAGAAAGAAAGAAAGAGAAAGAAAGAAGAAAGAAAGAAAGAAAGAAAGAAAGAAAGAAAGAAAGAAAGAAAGAAAGAAAGAAAGAAAGAAAGAAGAAAGAGAAAGAAAGAAAGAGAGAGAGAGAGAGAGAGAGAGAGAGAGAGAGAGAGAGAGAGAGAGAGAGAGAGAGAGAGAGAGAGAGAGAGAGAGAGAGAGAGAGAGAGAGAGAGAGAAGAAAAAAAAGAAAGAGAGAGAGAAAGAAGAAAAAGAAAGAAAGAGAGAGAAAAAGAAAAAGAGAAAGAGAGAGAGAAAATCAGTAGCGATAGACTGAAACATATAGATAAAAATAGAAAGATGCATACAACAAAATAAATGAATGTAAAAACAAAAACAAACAAAAAAGTTTCCTCACAATTTGAAAAGCGACGTCAAATATTTTACCTCCTCCTAAAAAAGGGAAAATAGCAAAATCTGATACCATAGCCAGAGCCTTTGTCAGTAAAACAACGTAAAAGCTCCATTCAGTGGTTTGTCCCCCAAAAGTGGGAGAGCATTTTGGTTTTAAGACGTTATAAATAAATGAATTGATAAATTATATATATATATATATAATATATATATATATATATATATATATATATATATATATATATATATATATATATAAACACACACGCACATATATATATATATAATGTGTGTGTGTGTGTGTTTTTATATATCTATCCCTTTATGTATTCGTCAATCTATCTATACACACATACGCATATATAAAAAACAGGGAAAATATAGAGTAATAAATCCACTTGAAAAATTCCCTAATTTTCCCCATCTCCTTTTTTTTCCCCCCCCCCCCCGCCCATGTCACTTTTATGGCTTTGGTCAGCGGGAAAAACCTTATGGATATTGCTCGCCATTTTATTTTTACTCTCCTTCTCTATCTTATTATCTGTATTATTTCTGTCTAGCTATTTTCATCTCTCTCTCTCTCTCTCTCTCTCTCTCTCTCTCTCTCTCTCCTTCTCTCTCCTTCTCTCTCCTTCTCTCTCCTTCTCTCTCCTTCTCTCTTTCTCTCAGTCTTATCTTTTCTTTTTTTCGAAAGAAAGAGAAATAGAAATAGAAAGAAACAGAAAGTAAGAAAGAGAAAGAAAGAAAGAAAGAGCACTAAAGACAATAGAACAAAAAGAGAGAGAAATACAGAAAAAATAAAATAAAAGAAAGAATTGTAATAAAAGAAAGAAAGAGAAAGACAGAAACCCAGAAAAAAATAGAATAAAAGAAAGAACAGAAGTAAAACGAAAGAAAGAGAAAGAGAAAAGGGATGGAATAAAACGCCTTTGAACGAGTCATTCCTCACCTGTAATCAAGTCACTCGGTAAATCCTATTGCAGTTCAATAGATAAATAAATTTTCAACATATTGTACACCTGTTGCTCTGTGCAAGATTATCCTGGTGGAGCAGATGGAGGAAATATAATAAAAACAATTTAATACTGTCTATGCATGTCCGTGTATATATCTAGAATATATTTATTTGTCTGTCTAGTTATCTATCTGTCTGTGTATCTACATGTTTATTTATCTATGTGTTTGTACATCTCTTTAAATATTTATTTTATTTTTATTCATGTGTTTATCTATCTATCTGTCTATCTATCTGTAACTACCCATCTGTCTTTGTATCCAAATACCTGTCTATTTATTTATCTATCTGTCTATCTATCTATCAGTGTTTGTCTGTTTGTCCATCATGTTTCTGTCTGTCTATCTATCCATCTAGTCAT
>NC_091577.1:14950330-14960330 GCF_042767895.1 Penaeus vannamei | reverse complement strand
AGAGAGAGAGAGAGAGAGAGAGAGAGAGAGAGAGAGAGAGAGAGAGAGAGAGAGAGAGAGAGAGAGAGAGAGAGAGAGAGAGAGACAGACAGACAGATGAAGGATGAGAGGAGAGATGAAGGAGAGAGAGAGAGAGAGAGAGAGAGAGAGAGAGAGAGAGAGAGAGAGAGAGAGAGAGAGAGAGAGAGAGAGAGAGAGAGAGAGAGAGAGAGAGAGGGAGATGAAAGAGTATAATTGGCAAGTAGTGATTTAATTTTTGATTCGAGAGACAGACATGAAGTTAGACATTCAGAAAAAAGTTCAATTTACTTCAAAAGAAATGACATGGCTTGCAAATAACTTGCCTAAGTTGCCAATTACTCTTTTCCGACGCTCGCAATATCAGGTTTAACAACTCGACTCAATTCCCGTATGTTTCATCTTTATCTTTATTTCTTATTATTTCTTTTCCCTCTTCGTTTTCTCTTTCACTTTCTTGTTCTACTTCTCCTCTTGATATTTTTTTCTATATCTCTCCTTCTCCAATTATATTTTTGTTCGTTTTCATCATCGTTTTTTGTATTCTTTACGAGAAAAAAAATCTTCAATTTTTTCTGCCTCGTGTCATGGTAAACGGATTCTCGTTGAGCAAAAATCTTGTAAAAGTTATCCTCTGCAGATGCAATTAGTATTGCAGATAAAGTTCAACATTTCGGGAAAAAATATAATTCTTCATAAAATAAATATGGAATGAAAAAATTATCTTGATGCCATCTGCTTAAACACAAAAATAAATATTATGTTTTCGGTTGAACAACATGCTTTAGGAAACGCGCAGGCACACACACACACACACACACACAAACACACACACACACATACCAACAAACACACATACACACCGATCTCTCCACATATCAAAAACATCTAAACTCTTTAATCAAAACAAATCTCTAAATACATATGGAAAACCGGAATAACATTTCATACACACTTAACGGTCGAAGGGACGAATTCGTTTCTACCAAAATTTGAACTGCGCGCCAACAAACATGGCTGACACGGTACCTATTGACTCAACAACCTATCCAAACACGATATTCAAGCGCCGATCTATTACTAATGCGTATATATACTCGCTCTGTGAATATGTGTAAAGGATTTAGTTTGATCATCAGGTTTAATGAAGGTTATTGACGTGTTTGGTCGGGAGAATAAGTTATAATTGCAATTATTATTACTGTCGTTATTTATAAGCTGTCCTTTGTAAGCGATATGTAAATTGAATTAATAATATTTTGAACACATGGGCTCTGCTGTGTCATGCTTACCTCAGATCCAATTTAAATGACAGATTCATCGTTAATGAACTGAGTTTTATTACACTGACATCGCCATTGCAGGTTTCCTAATTGCTGGACTTGACACGCTTGTCATAAATACATTAATAATGTTTTATCTTGATATACATCATGTGTATCTCCTTTATATGATATAAACTTTGGCAAATTAGCATCAGATAATTTAATCGATAAATGTTACTAAATTACATAGTTACATTAAAAGTTTGTCATGTTATATATTATTTTACTGAATACTTGCCGGAGTTTGTATAATCGACTGAAATGACAAAACGATATATATTTTTTTAGTTTCCTAGCAAACCAGAATAATGGAATTTCCGTTTCAATTTCTCGAGAGCGGTTCTAGAACTGTATTTACTATCTTTAGTATTCATGTAAAAGGCTAACTCACTTGCAAGGATAAATTTATATCGGGATGAATCTATAGCGTAGATCCCTCCATCTCAAGACCGCCAATTAAGAGTTTTTTATTCTATTTTCTTTTTTCAGTTGTTTGTTTTACTAAACTATTTGTAATAATATTATTTTACGTGTAAATTGGTTTGAAAATGTGAAGAATTCATCTCCAACATCATCAAAGCCCAAAAAGTACAAACGAAAATATTTCCTTGGAGAAGAAAACACATATTTATGTATGAATATGTCACTGGATATTAGGGTACAATTTGAATAGTTTTTCATTTTATTTTATTATTTCTTTTTATTACAAGCAATTTATGTGTATATAGAATTATGGTAAAACAGAACGAACTGGTGACATAAAATAATGATAATGTTAATATATATATGAGAAGTAAACAAGATTCACAAAGGTTAATTTACGGTAAACAGTAAACGGTGATAAGCTAAGCTAATATACAAGAGTTATGAACGCTCTTAACAGCAACATCCAATATTCAAGAGTAATTAGAGAAAGTGTTAGTTCAGAGTACCTCAGTGGCTATGATAAAGTTTTAATTGCAGTAGACTAACCTAACCCATCCCGGCCACTGTTTTGTGAAACTTTAATCAAAACGTAATTACGGGCGAACCTCACAATTTAAGTAACTTTTTGACTTGGTAACTTCCTAGACGAAAACGTTCGAATTGAAAAACTAGTTAAAGTGAAATGACACGTTGCAAAACAGACATATGAAATAATGATTTAACAGAAAACGAGAATCCTATTTTATATTTCCACAGAAAACGTACGTGGGGGTAAGAGAGGGAAACTCTTACAAATATTGTCATCTTGAAACGACATCATTGCAAGAGGTGTGAACATTAGAAACCACGGTGTGTGGGTTCATATTTTAGGAAAGGTAAAGACATAACTTTCTCTGCCATGTCTTCAAGAGCATAAAGTTTTGTTTGGGAACATTTCTGCCCGAAAATGCTGTAGAGAGAGACATACAGTCAATCCCTGAGAGCAGATACTGGGATGAATAGGAAAAATTCGCAATAACAGCAAAAGTGTGAGGGAGGACAAGGAAGACGAACAAGGAAATAAGAAAAAAGAAGAAAGAGAAAGAGGCAGATACCAGAACTATAGATAATTTGACAGATATTGAAAAAGAGACTGACAGAGGTTGACAAAACAGGCAAATGCATTAAAATACACAAGAAAACCGAGACAGATAACTATAAAAAAAGACTAACAGATAGACAGATACAGAGAAAAATGGAACGGCTAAAAAAGAGGAGAAAAAAAGAGGAAAAAGAAGAATAAAACAAACTAGAAACTAAATCAAGAAAACAGAGAAAGAGAGAAGAGGGACAAACCCAAAACCAGAATCGATGGCTTCACTTCACTTTAAAATGCGCGGAGGCTTCTTCCCAAACCCGTTAATGGTCTTCCCGCTATCACTCCATTAAGACCAGATGTTCGGCATTAGTTCCGGTCGAGGCTAAAGCAAACACGCGGTGATGGATTGGAGATGGAATGGACTTGCATCCAGAACTAGGCTGTGCGGTCAGTTGCTTCGTCTTGTCTTGTAGATGTGTTATCAGCGCAGCACAGATACGACCGTGGATACGTACATATATACTTGCATATACATATAGACATACATACGCAGTACGGGTATGACCATGGATATGTGCATATATACTTATATATACGTATGAACATGCATACGCACACAGTTCGTGTGCGTATGTGACTCTAAGGTATATGTAAGACAGGTAGCACCACTTTCATTTTCATATTGGACCTAAAAATGAAAATGATTTGTTTTCCATTCTGACTGTTGTTTATAGTATTGAACTATGTTACTATTAAGAAAATAGTGCAAATATCGTTTCACTTCTGGCATTCATAACACTATTGGTTAAATTATACAAATAATCATATATCTTCATATATCTGATATATCATATGTACACCTTCAGTTTATCGTCCCTGTCAATCTGAATGATAAATTATGATGTAATTTTTTTCTGTATATTTTCTTTAAAGGTAGTTCAAGAATGACAACGAAAAAAAAAAACGGCAAAAAAATCATTTGAAAAAAAGGCAAAGTGGCAGGGCTTAACTCGGCAGTTGCCAACTAGGAATTTCACCGAGACAGAGTGATGCTACTTAGAGAAGTAGGGGAAGGTAGGGTGAGACGGACACACTGGGTGAGATGGAATCCCCCTCTGAATTTAATCAGAAAGTATGAAGTTTAGTTTTCGTCCATTGGGTAGTACTTGTCCTTTTGTGTTGTGCTGAAGTTATTACCACAGGGTAAGAAACAGGAGATTTTGTTGTGGAAAAAACTATAATGCTCATGTGCGTGTAGATGATAGACATGAGCCATTAAGGTGCTGTCACACTAGCACTTTTTCCGTCAATTTTTTGAAAATTTTCTGAAATTTTGTCCATTTTTGAGCGAATTGTCGATTTTCCAGTCAGACAATAATGATCGTTTCCGTCTGAAAACCTTTCAGTCAACTTTTTCAGCCAAACAGTCAAATCAAGAGCTATATACGAGAATGTATGTATTTATGTTAAATAAAATTGTCAAAAAAATGACGGAAAAAGTGCTAGCGTGACAGCACCTTTAGTATACAGATCATGGATATTTGGGTAAATATTTCCAGACTGAATATTTACGTTTGGTGGAAGACGGAACCCATGAGACCGGGAAAGATGAAAGAGAAACTCTCAGCTGCAACTTCAAAAACGACTTAATAACAGCAACACACACACACACACACACACACACACACACACACAAACACACACACACACACACACAAACACACACACACACACACACACACACACACACACACACACACACACACACACACACACACACAAAGACACGCTAAATCTTGGCATTCTAGGTTTCATGGTAGCATCATTAGGGGAGAAGATTCAACCCTTTGCTTGAAGTGCAATGACTCAATTACTAATTCTTCGAGAGGAGAAGGGTGGGTCTGTGTCATTTGCAGAAGATGGGTACAACAGCAATGTACAGTAGAAGATGACGAAATAGAGAATATTTGTGTTATTCTATTTTTGTTTTGGTACAATAAAGATATTGGTGTATAAAATCTCTGGTTTAATTTTTTTCCTGCTAAGAACCGCAACTAGGGTGAGGACATTTAAAAATAACGTCCCAAAACAGCGCCAAAACAGCAGAAACTCCGCCCCACCAAAAAAAAAAAAAACAAAAAAAAATAGTGCTTCCTAAACTTGTTTTATTTTTTATTTTTTATTTATTTCTTTTTTATTTTGTTAAGTAGTCCGTCTCAACCCACCTTCCCTTCCCTTCGCCTCTCCTTTTCCCAGAAATGAGTCGAATAAAAGCGTTGAGGCAACTTAAAGAGAATTGTTTTCCGTTGAGGCGAACTCCGCTGGCACGAGTGTTTAGAGAGCCTACGGATAAAAGTTTTCTGGAGTTAACGTCCCCGCCTTTCAGGTTAAGGGAAAAAGTCAGATAACATATGTATATATATATATATATATATATATATATATATATATGTATATATATATAAATATATATATATGTATATATATATATAAATATATATATATATATATATATATATATATATATATATATATATATATATATATATATATATATATATATATATATGCACATATATGTGTGTGTGTGTATATGCATACACACACCCACTCTCTCTCTCTCACACACACACACACACATATATATACTTACGTCTATATGTATATATGCATGTATGTATGGCTATCTGCCTGTCTGTTGTCTGTCACTGTGTCTGTTTCTCTGATACATTTGACCTACAAAAAACACTCATGAAAGAGATGTAACATAGTCGATTATTGAAAAAAAATATATATGAATAAAAAAGAACCCCTAAAAATCGAAAGAAAACATATTCTACAAACAATAAAAAACGCATCGCTTTCCCGCCATTCTCCCTCCACACGGTGAAAATAACGAGCGCCGAACCAATATGGCGGCGACACACACACAGGCGCGCGCGGTATGAAATTGTATATTTATGCGCCTGATCCTCGAACACAATTTCGCCGCTATAAGCCTATTTCGAGAAGGGGAAATCCGGCTGCATTCCAATGAAGTGCTTCGTCGTTGCGCAGTTTATTAGTTTATTTACATACATCACACATGTCACAAACAATCAAACAAACAGGTAGAGACACAAGACATAAACAAACACACTAGTATGCTCGCACACACATAGATATGTATACTGTATGTCCCATATGCACACAGATATATATGTACATTCACATGAACACAGCCTAACCTACCGGTTTTTTTATACGAATGTGATAGGACCCAAATTGAGGCTAGAAAGTGAAAAAGGACATTCGCTAAAATATATCTCAAATTTAAATAACGAAAGGTTTACAAACGATACATTCTTTCATTCGAATGACCCAATGATTTTTTTTCTTTTTATTTGCTATATCTATTTTTTTCATTTATGTATCATATATTCTCTCTCTCTCTTTTTTTTTCTTTTTTCTTTTCTTTTTTTTACCATATTGGACCTTCGGTTTCCTGGGTGCTGTAAGATTTCCCACGTGAACGTAATAGCCAATAGGGGACGAGATTCCCCCAGGGTCCTCGATGCAACAGCCAATCACAGGCCAGGATTACGAGCCATTTTGGCATGTTCTCAGAACGCGTTACGGATTCTCTCTCTCTCTCTCTCTCTCTCTGTCTCTCTCTCTCTCTCTCTCCCTCTCCCTCTCTCTCGCTCTCTCTCTCTCTCCCTCTCTGGGAACAGGAAATCTTAAGACGATTAAACTATATGTATCAACAACAAAAGAAAATATTTACATACAAAACAGGAAACACAAGGATCAGGCCAAGGAGATTATTGTTACTCAATGAGTACACACGCACGCACACACAGAAAGAGAGAGAGACAGAGAGAGAGAGAGAGAGAGAGAGAGAGAGAGAGAGAGAGAGAGAGAGAGGAGAGAGAGAGAGAGAGGAGAGAGAGAGAGAGAGAGAGAGAGAGAGAGAGAGAGCGAGAGAGAGAGAGCGAGAGAGAGAAGAGAGAGAGAGAGAGAGAGAGAGAGAGAGAGAGAGAGAGAGAGAGAGAGAGAGAGAAAGAGAAAGAGAGAGAGAGAAAGAGAGAGAGTCTGAGGAATTAAGGATTACCTTCCTCCGTCTCTCTTGGAACCTACGACACACTTGACCAGGGTTCTCGGCCCTGACCAGACCTCCCTCGGGGGTCGCCCCCACACGCGCGTCACCGCTCGGCGCGCCCTCGGGCTCCCTTTGCCCACAGCTGCACCAGCACGAGGCAGCCCGCGCCACGCTACCAGCCTCTTCAACAAATAAAGGAAGAAAGCAGAATTGTGTCTCCATAACCCACCAAGGTCAGGCAAAAACACAAACCCTGACAGAGAGAGAGAAAGTTAGATAGATAGATAGACACGCAAAGAGAGAGAGCTATAAATGACTATATATATATATATATATATATATATATATATATATATATATATATATATATATATATATATATATATATATATATATATATATATATATATATATAAAGATATCTGAACAGGCACAGAAAGAGATAAATGCATGGATCCAGCATAGAGGAGCAAAGATAGTACAAGCAGAGATAGAAAAGAAAGAGAGAGAGAGTTAGATAGATAGACAGACAGGCAAAGAGAGAGCGAGAGCTATACATAACTATATATATAAAGATATCTGAACAGGCACAGAAAGACATAAATGCATGGATCCAGCGTAGAGGAGCTAAGATAGTACAGGCAGAGATAGAAAAGAAAGAGAGAGAGAGAGTTAGATAGGTAGACAGACAGGCAAAGAGAGAGAGAGAGAGAGCTATACATAACTATATATATAAAGATATCTGAGCAGGCATAGAAAGACATAAATACATGGATCCACCAGAGTGGAGCTAAGATAGTACAAGCAAAGATAGAAAAGAAAGAAAGAAAGAAAAAAGTACACTTTTTTAAAGCAATAATCAAAATGGATGATATTTACTATTTTTTTTCCTTTATCCATGCATTCCCTATACTATATTATAGTATACATAGACAACTAGAAGTAACTTGAAGTCTATCGCCATACAAAATTAGATCACTTTGTCCTTGGACCTCAGTGACAAAATACTCTTTCATTGTAACTGTAAATATAAGTCACCAGAGATAATGCCAATTTGACATTAGCCTAATGGATGGCAAAAATAGTTTCATTTGCAATGTTTTTTTTTTCTTTTTAACCGTGCTGAACTAATCTTTTGGTCATATTGTTATCTTGTTCGTTAGTATTGGTAGTGATATTGATAATGATAATAGTATTAATAATAATAACTAATAATAATAATAACAGTTATAATAATAATAATAATAATAATAATAATAACAGTTATAATAATAATAGTAATAATAATAATAGTAATAATAATGATAATCATTATCATTATCATTATAGTAATGACAACAACACTGAAAATAATCATGATAAGGATAGTAATAATGTTGAAATTAATGGTTATGGGAATAGTAACAGTGTTAACAAAAATAATATGGTAATAATAGAGACAATAACAATACAAAAACAATTATGACAATTACAATAACACTGACAATAATAAGAACAACTATACGTTCATTTCAGATGCAAACAAGCCATGGTTTGGTTTGGCTTGCTTCGTCTTCGTCAAGAACGGTCCCAACGCTCGGCTTGCTCATTATGTAAACAAACGACCGTTATTTATGAAGATTTATCCCCCTACATCGTGAGTGACAGGAGTAATTATGGAAAAAAATAGAATGGACGTTGTTATAGTGATGATAGTTAATTTAGCGAGGTAGAAATATTTCTTTATGATTTTGCTTTAACGGGAGACGATAAAGAAAACGTGAATCTAAGGAGAATGAGAACGTGAAAAAAATCATTTACGTATCATGTAGGTTATGAAAGAGAAAAAAAAATCCTCTATACACTTTAGAACAATATTTTAATGGATGATATCTACTGGATCGTATTCATGTTGACAAATGTAGTTAAAATATAAATGAGAATGTATACCTTCACAGTACAAGAGAATTTTCATGTATTTCAGATGAAGGTATAATCGTAACCGGTCAAATATATTTCTTGTATTGGGAAGATGTTCGTTCTCATTTATACCTTTTCTACATACCTACTATAAATAGCAACCTGAGAATATAGAATAACAAAAAAAGAAAGAAAGAAAGAGAGAAAAAAACGGTCTCCGAAAAACTCCCAGGAGAGCCATAATATCACTGTAAGGACGAATAATAAAGCTATTAATATACTCCAGTAAATATTTCTGGTTGACACAGATACGAACAGAGCTTGGTAGCTTACAGCACCATCTATTGGCGACAGAATAACCGTAGCAAGGTTCCTCTGGGTGCACTTTGAAAATGCTTAGTAAATATGATAATAATAATAATAATAATAATAATAATGACAACAATAATAATAGTAATAGTAATAATAATAATAATAACACAATGATAATAATGATAATGATAGTGATAGTAATAATGATAATTACACAATGATAATAATGATAATAATAATAGTGATAGTAATAATAATAATAACACAAAAATAATAATGATAATAATAATGATAGTAATAATAATAATAATGATAATAATAATGAATAACGATGATAATAATAACAACAATAATGATAATGATAACAACAACAATAATGATAATGATAACGACAACAATAATAATAACAACAGTAATAATGTTAACTGTAATGAGATTGATTGGTAAATAATGGTCAAGAAATTAAACCAAGATATGAACCCGAAGTTTCACGATTTTTTCACGAAATCTCGAAATATCTTGCCTTACAATTAATGATAATGAAGATGCCACCCCCGCCAGCACCACCAACAGTAATGATAACGATAATAATAATAATAATAATAATGATAACGATAATAATGATAACGATAACGATAACGATAACGATAACGATAACGATAACGATAACGATAACGATAACGATAACGATAACGATAACGATAACGATAACGATAACGATAACGATAACGATAACGATAACGATAACGATAACGATAACGATAACGATAACGATAACGATAACGATAACGATAACGATAACGATAACGATAATGATAATGATAATGATAATGATAATGATAATGATAATGATAATAATAA
>NC_091577.1:14940330-14945330 GCF_042767895.1 Penaeus vannamei | reverse complement strand
TTTATTATTAACATTATTATCATCATCATCATCATTATTACCATCATCATTATTATAATCATTACTATCATCCTCATCATCATCTTATCCTCATTGTTTCTTTTCTTAACTACTCTTAATATTACAATTACTTTCCTTCCTATAATCATCATCATCATTATCTATTCCGCTCTCCTTCCCTCATTCTCTATCTCCCGATTTTCTTTATATTTTCTTTCTTTTTCGCTCCGTTTATCACACGTCACATACACAGCGTCCTTAAAAGAATATGAATAATTTATAATTTATTCTTTCTTCACTTAAGCTCTATTTATGTATTACATTTCGATGAAATTCATAAATGTTTAATATCGTTTTTTTTTGTATATTGATTATTGGTTTGCTTCCCTGCCTTCATTGTTATTGTTATCGTGTTGTCATTATTGTTCTGATTATTATCATTAGTATCATCATTGTCATTATTATCATTATTTTTGTTATCATTGTTATCATCATTGTTTGTTATCAATATCATTGTTATTATCATCATTATAATAATAATAATAATAATAATAATAATAATAATAATAATTATTATTATTATTATTACTATTATTATTATTATTAATACTATTATTATTATT
Source organism: Penaeus vannamei (assembly GCF_042767895.1). Lineage (NCBI taxonomy): Eukaryota > Metazoa > Arthropoda > Malacostraca > Decapoda > Penaeidae > Penaeus > Penaeus vannamei. The sequence goes on along the minus strand of NC_091577.1, from coordinate 14,944,707 downwards.
ATTATTACTATTATTATTATTATTATTATCATTGTCATTACTCACTCACTCACTCACTCACTCACTCACTCACTCTCTTTCTTATTATATCTTTCAATCCTTTCCTCTCTCTCTATCTTGTTTTTCTTTTTTACTTGTATCTTCATCTTTATCAAAGTCTTCCGTGAACACATTCGGATAATTATTTTCTCTTACCGAGTGGACCAGCGAGCGAGTCTCAGGTTTTAGAAAAGGTTTGGAATGTTTGTTTGTTAGGAAGGGAGATAGGGAGATAGGGAGATAGGGAGATAGGGAGGGAGGGAGGTAGGGAAGGAGGGATGGAGGGAGATAGGGAGATTGGGAGGGAGGGAGGGAGGGAGATTGGGAGGGAGGGAGGGAGGGTAGGGAGATTGGGAGGGAGGGAGGGAGGGAGGAGGGAGGGAGATTGGGAGGAAGGGAGATTGGGAGGGAGGGAGGGAGGTAGGGGAAGGAGGGAGGGGAGGGAGAGATTGGGAGGGAGGGAGGGAGATTGGGAGGGAGGGAGGGAGAGAGATAGGGAGGGAGGGAGGGAGGGAAGGGAGGGAGAGGGTGGGAGGGAGGGAGGTAGGGAAGGAGGGGGAGGGAGGGAGATTGGGAGGGAGGGAGGGAGATTGGGAGCGAGGGGAGGGAGAGAGATAAATAGGGAGGGAGGGAGGGAGGGAGGGAGGTAGAGTAGGGAGGGAGATTGGGAGGAGAGGGAGGGAGAGGAGAGGAGATAGGGAGGGAGGGAGATTGTGAGGGAGGATTACAGGGAGATTGGAGAAGAGGGGAGAGGAATTGGGAGGTAAGGGAGGGAGATAGGGAAATTGGGAAATAGGGAGATTGAGAGGAGGGAGGGAGAGGTAGGAAGATAGGGAGAGAGGGGAAGGAGGGAAGTAGGGAGGAAAGGAGATAGGGAGGGAGGGAGGGAGATAGGGAGACAGGGAAGGAGGAGAGGTAGGGAGGTAGGGAGGAAAGGAGATAGGGAGGGAGAGAGAGAGGAGGGAGATAGGGGGAGAGAGGGAAGAAGGGAGGGACAAAGAGAGAGAGAGAGGGGGAGATCAAGAGGGAGGAGAAAGGGAGATAGGGAGATAGGGAGGGGGAGGGAGGGGAGGGAAAGGGTGATAGGGAGGCGAGGGGAGTGAGGAAGGAGGATGAAGGGAGTGATGGGGAGGGAGGGAGGGAGGGAGAATGGATGGAGAGAGCTTATAAAAAAGAAAAAATAGAAGAAAAAAAGGAAAATCGAAGAGATATAAGGAGATCGCTTGACAGACCAAGATAGAGAAATAGAGCGTATATAAAACATGCTAACATACAAAACAAATAGATAAAAAAATGGTGAAAATAGAAAACAGAATAAAACACAAACACAACTAAACATTTAAACTCACTTGCAAATTACCACAACAATTGTAAAAAATACAATGATAAATAAATAAACAAATAATTTAATAAACAAAATATAAACGCATAAGTAAATAAATAAAATAAAAAGAAGAAGAAGAAGAACAAGAAACAGGCGTTGAATACAAGATAAGCAAATTTATTTATCTTTTTCCCTCTTTAGGTTAATCATTGTAAGCATCAGACTGGGAAGTCGCCGGCATAAGCCACGCCCTGAAAATAACCTAAAGGCTGAGAGATAAGCATTTTTTTTCTCTTTCTCCCTCCTTCTCTCTCTCTATATATATATCTTTCTTTCTCTCTCTTTCGCCACCTCACTATCTCTCTCTCTCTCTTCCTCTCTCCTTTCTCCTTCACTCTCTCTCTCTCTCCCTTTCACCTTTACTCTCTCTCTCTCTCTCTCTATCCCTTTCTCCTTTACTCTCTCTCTCTCTCTCTCACCATCTCTTTTTTTTTCTCTCTCTCTCCCTTCCTTTCTCCTTCATTCTCTCTTTCTCTTTCTCTCTCTCCCTCCCTTCCTCCTTCTCTCTCACTCTCTTTCTTGTATTCCCTACCTCCCCGCGCCAATAAGTAATCGATCCCTATCAGCTTCTGCATGATAATAAATGATCTTTTGTTGTTTGGTTACGTAAAGAGGAGGAGGAAGGGGACGATGAAGAAAAGGAGGAGGAGAAAAAGAAGAAGGAGAGGAAGGGGAGGAGGGGGAGGAGGGGGAGGAGGAGGGGAGGGAAGGGGAGGAGGGGGAGGAGGAGGAAGGGTGATGAGTGGAGGAAGGGGATGAGGGGGAAGGAGAGGAAGGGGGAGGAAGGGGAGAAGGTGGAGGAGGAAGGGGGAGGAGGGAGGGGAAGGGGAGGAAAGGGGGAGGAAGGAAGGGGAGGCAGGGGGAGGAAGGGAAGGAGGGGGAGGGAGGGGAGGAAGGGGGAGGAGGAGGAGGAGGAGGGGGAGGAGGAAGGGGAGGAAGGGGGAGGAGGAGGAGGAAGGGGAGGAGGAGAGGGAGGAAGGGAGGAGGGGGAAGGAGGAGGAGGGGGAGGGGAAGGGGAGGGAGGGGGAAGAAGGGAGGAAGGGGATGAGGGGGAGGAAGGGGATGAGGGGGGAGGAAGGGGATGAGGGGAGGAAGGGGAGGGAGGGGGGAGGAGGGGGAGGGCAGGGAGAGGATGGGGAGGGGGGGAGGAAGGGGAGGGGGGAGGAAGGGGGAGGAAGGGGATGAGGGGGAGGAAGGGGAGGGAGGAGGGAAGGGGAGAGGAGGAGGAGGGAGGAAGGGGAGGAGGGGAGGAAGGGGAGGGAAGGGGAGGGAAGGGGAAGAGGGGAGGAGGAAGGGAGGGAAGGGGAGGAAGGGAAGGGAAGAAGGAAGGGGAGGGGGAGGGAAGGGGGAGAAGAGGGAGGGGGAGGGGAGGAGAGAGGAGGGGAGGAAGGGGAGGAAGAGGAGGAGGGGATGAAGGAGGAGGAAGGGGATGAGGGGGAGGAAGGCGAGGGAGGGGAGGGAAGGGGAGGAAGGGGAGGAAGGGGGCGGAGGAGGGAGGAAGAGGAAGGAAGGGAGGGGGGGGGGGAGGGGAGGAGGGGAAGGAAGGGGGAGGAAGGGGATGAGGGGAGGAAGGAAGGAGGAGGGGGAGGAAGGAGGAGGGGGAGGAAGGGGAGGAGGAGGGGGAGGAGGGGGAGGAGGGGAGGATGAGGGGGATGAGGGGAGGAAGGGGAGGAAGGGGAGGAAGGGGAGAAGGGGAGGGGGAGGAAGGGGAGGAAGGGGAGGAAGGGGAGGAAGGGGAGGAGGGGGAGGAAGGGGAGGAAGGGGAGGAGGGGGAGGAAGGGGAGGAAGGGGGAGGAAAGGGGAGGAGGGGGAGGAGGGGAGAGGGGGAGGAGGGGGATGAGGGGGAGGAGGGGGAGGAAGGGGAGGAAGGGAGGAGGAGGGAGGAGGAGGGGGAGGAGGGGGAGGAAGGGAGGAAGGGGAGGAGGAGGATGGGGAGAGGAGGAGGAGGAGGAGGTGGAGGTGGAGGAGAGGGAGGAGGGGAGGAGGGGGAGGAGAAGGAAAGAGGGAAGAGAGGAGGAGGGGAGGAGGGGGAGATGAGTAGTAGTAGTAGTAATAGTAGTAGTAGTGGGAGGAGGAAGAGGTGGAGGAGGAGGAGGAAGAGGAAGAGAGAGGAGGAGGAAAGAGAGAGGAGGAGGAGGAGGACGGGGAATAGGTGGAGGAAGGGGAGGAGAGGGAGGAGGGGGAGGAGGGGGAGGAGAGAAAGAAGAGAGAGAAGAGAGAGAGAGAGAGAATCAAGCAGAAGGGTAAACAGGGCAAACATAAATAAAGAAGAAAGAGAAGAGAAAAAAAAACAAGAAAATTGAGTGCGCTTTGACATTTGTTTATGTTCCGCCATCTTGGATTATAAACGACATGAATATTAGAAGGAAAGCCATTCGGACACTGTTTATAGACTACAGGATCACACCTTTAAACGATTTAACTCTTAATGCATTTTTTTCGGTCACTTCTGTGCCCTATTGTATTATCATTGCCAAATATATCACATCAAGAAATTCGGTTATATCAACAGGTTATACTTTGTTCATTACTTAAGGTACAGCGGTGATTTAAGCGGTAAAAGATTTAACAATGATGATATTAGCGCTAAAAATGTTTGTAAGACAATAAAAACAAAAACAATAGAAAAAAACTCGTTATTGATATCTAACACTTTACAAACACAATAATATAATTATGAGTAAACTACATAAGTTATTATCATTAATATAATTATCATCATCATTATTTCAAATCAATTATATGATATTTCCCGCCCGTCAAAATGATCGGAGAATTATACACAGCCAATTAAAATGTTTAACCCATCTTATGAAGTGTTTTGAAAATAAAAAGTAAAGGAAAAAAAAAATGTTATTTCCATATACACTTTTTCGGTTGCTCGCTCCTAAGAGTCAAGTTTCAAAACAAGATTGTTTGTGTGTTTATGAGATGGAATACGTGGGGGGGGGGGA
>NC_091577.1:14922830-14925330 GCF_042767895.1 Penaeus vannamei | reverse complement strand
TCCTCCTCCCTTCCCCATCCCATCTCCCTTTCCCCCATCCCTCCCTCTCCCTCTCCACACCTCTCACTCCCTCCCACCTCTTTCTCCCTCCCTCTCTCTCCTCCTCCCTTCCCCATCCCATCTCCCTTTCCTCATCCCTCCCTCTCCCTTATCTTTTTAACCAATCCTACGCGTTGGATGGAACAAGGGGAAAGCGATTAGTTTCCAATCGTTTTGGAAATGGATATTCGCCGTGGACAGATTGGAGCGCTTAGGACTACTACCTTCGTATAATATAAAAAAAAATAAAAGAGAGAGAGAGAAAAAAAAGAAAGAAAGAAAAAATCTAATGCGTTTAGCGGTTGTAATTGGTAAGTTAATGTTTTTTTTTTCCATTTCATTTTTAAATTTCTGTCTGGTCATCTGGTGTTCATTTTTTAAGCAATAAATTCATTCCTAATTTGTTTTCGATACGGCGGTTGCAAGGAAAGCTCAGATAAAAAAAAAAAAAAAAAAAAAACGGTAACGGATTTTTGTTCATTCGTTGATTTTTTTTTTTTTTATACTTAGATGCCATTACCTTTTCGTAGTGATCCGGATCCAAGAATTTTGAATGAAATTCTAAAAGTAGTTCATATTTTTATTGCCTTAGTGAACCTTATGCCTTGCTTCTATTTCAGTTTGTTTTCATATATTTTTCTGTCAGTATATATATATCTATAGTATATCTATGTATCTATCTATTTCAATCTATTTATATCTATCTGAATTTGTCTATGTCAGAATCCATCCCTCTTTCTGTCTCTCCCTACAACTACACACACACACACACACACACACACACACACACACACACACACACACACACACACACACACACACACACACACACACACACACACACACCCATACACATGCATATAAACATATATACATATATGGATGGGTAGCATAGATAGAGATATAAACCGATATACACAATATAAACACTCACCCCCATAAACACAAGGAACAGCGTATAGACTCCGCAATCTCGCCGCAGAACAAAAGACGATCAAACTCCCATCGCGAAACCCTTTTCCCGCGCGCAACTGGAGTCTTCGATCGTCTCTTGGCATTCAGTGTAGGACTGAATATCAATAAAGGGAGGTCCGTTGAGACTAGTGGGTGTCCAGGGAATCTATTTTCCCTCTTTCCCTTCCTTTCTCTTTCATCTTTCTCCTTTTCTCTCCCTTATCCCTTTCCCCTCTCTTCATGTCTCCCTATCGCTTTTATCTCTTTTTTCCTCTCTCTCTTTGTTTTTTTTTCTTAGGTTTTATTTCCTTCTTTGTCTCATTTCCCTTACTGTATGAAATTTCTCATCTCCCTCTCTTATTCTCCCCTATTTCCCATCTTCTTTTGTCTTAGTCTCTCCTACTTCCCATCTCCCTCTTTTATTCTCCCTTCCTTCCCATCTCCCTCCCTCTCTTATTCTCTCTTGTTTCCCATCTCCCTCTCTTCTCTTATTCTCCCTTCCCCTCTATCTCCTTCTCTTATTCTCCCTCCCTTCCCATCTCCCTCTCTTGTCTTATTCTCCCTTCCTCCCTCTCTTATTCTCCCTTACTTACCATCTCCCTCTCTTGTCTTATTCTCCCCTACTTCTCATCTCCCTCTCTCTCATTCTCCCTCCCTTCTCATCTCCCTTGTCTTATTCTCCCCTACTTCCCTTCTTCTTTACTCCCCTCCCCCCCGCAATTCTCTCCTCCGTCTTCATTTCCTCTTCTTCTTCCTCCTCCCTTCCTCTCTAATCTCCCTACGTCACTACTTCTTTAACCTTTGGAAGGAAGTTGGACAGGGAGAGGGGGAAGGGAGAAGGGAAGGGGGAGGGAGAAGGGAGGGGAAGGGAGAATGGAAGAGGGGGGGAAAGGGAGGGGGAGGGAGAAGGGAGGATAAGGGGGAGGGGGGAGGGAGAAGGGAGGGGGAGGGAGAAGGGAGGAAAAAGGAAGGTGAAAGGGAGAAGGGAGGGGAAAGGGTGTGAAAAGGAAGGGGACAGGGAGAAGGGAGGAGGTGGGGGAAGAGAAAAGGAGAAGGGAGGTGAAAGGGAGAAGGGAGGAAAAAGGAAGGGGAAAGGGAGAAGGGAGAAGGGAGGGATAAAGGAGGTGGAGGCAAGGGAGATAGGGAGAAGTAGGGGGGAGGTTAAAGCAATGTGAGGGAGGAAGGAAAGGGCAAGGGAGAGGGGTGAGGGAGGAGTAGCGAAGAGTAAGGGAGATCGAGAGCAAGGTAGAGAAGGGAGATAGGGAGGGATAGTAAGGAGGGATAGAGGGATAAGAGGGAGAAGGGAAGCAGAAAGGGAGATGTGAAGGGGAGATAGGGAGGGTTAAAGAGTAATAGTAAGGGTGATGGGAAGGAAGGGCAGGGAAGGGAGATATGGAGAAGGAGGGATAAGGAAATAGAGAAATGAAGAAGGAAAGGCAAGGAGACAGGGAGAAGGAAGAGTAAGGAAAGAAGATAAGGAGAAAGAGAGGGTAAGGAAGGGAGACAA
>NC_091577.1:14903576-14911076 GCF_042767895.1 Penaeus vannamei | reverse complement strand
GAGGAGGAGGAGAAGTTGGTGGTGGTGAAGGAGGAGGAGGAGGAAGACTAGCAGGAGGAGGAAGGTGGAGGAAGGAGGAGAGGGATGGAGAGGGAGGAAGAAGAGAATAAGAATGAAGAAATAGGGCTAAGAATTGAATAATGATAAAAATAAGTATTAGGATGGGAAGGAGAAGGTTCCATGTTAAACAGTTGGATCCACATAAGACATCAACATTAACTACAAAGGACAAATTTCTCTCTCTTCACAAAGATGAACCATACGTAGAAGAAGGAGGAATAAGAAGAATAAATACAATGGATATTTTAAATTTGGAATATGTTAACATAAAACTTTTGAATTTCAATAAAAACAAACAAACTTATAATCATGTTTTTCCATTATGTTTTATATATATACTTTCTGATAACCAGTTCATAAAAGAAAGACAGAAAAAAGAAGAGGAAGAAAAAAAGAAACACGGATTTTAATTTATTAGTTACATGTTACGATCTGTTGATTAAACTGTACATTAAAACATAAGATTTTGATTTTTTAAAATAATTTGTATATTGTATAATATTAGCCATCAAAATCGTCGATCTTTACATATTCTCTAATGAGTATATGAATTATTTCCCCGTCTTTCTCTCTATCTTATTCTTAACATATTTTTTTTCCATTTCATTCACGTAGTCATCAATTTTTCTTCCTTTCTTTCTATTTTCCTTGGGGGGTGATGATATGGAAGAGGAAGAGAAAAAGAAGTTGGAAGAAAAGGAGATGGAGGAAAAGGAGAAGGATTAGTATGCGGTTGTTGAGAAAAATAAGAATAAAAAAAATAATATGACAACTAATTGAATAATAAGAATTAGGAGAAGGTGAATAAAAAGGATAATAATGAAAAAAGATGGTATTAACAACAGTCAATTGAAGTAACTTTTTCGGCTTTAGTTCCAAAAAAGAACATAAATCAAAAACAAATTTCTCTCTTCCTGCTAAGACAAATTTTACAAAGAAGAAGGGGTATGCGAGATACTATGAATGTATATTCTAAATCTATTATATAATCTTAGCCACATATATTTCTTATTTAATTTATTTATTTTTCATACATTTTTTACTAACGAAAACTTTCATCTTTTAAATATAAATATACTTACTGATGACCATATGGTCTTCCAGTATGTAAAAAAAAGGAAAATAGTAATGTTCTGATTTCGTTTTAAAATGATCTTTATTAAGTATTTCACCATAACGTAAATTATATAAATCAATTCATTCTTATTTTAGGTAATTTTCTTTATTACGTCCGCATAACCGATATCGACGATTTTGGTATCGTTGGATTCCTCTCACTCTATACAATGCAAATATGTAGGTTTTATCGCGCGGAAACCCCCCCCGTTAGCGACAAACTTGGCCCCGATAGCGGGGGCGACGATATCGGAGCGGCGGACGTAATTTTAAAAATTTCCCCCCTAATAATAAAACCCCCCACAGTGAAAATAATCATGGTTGTTCACATGACTTTCCATTGCGGGGGCCCCCCCCAAACCCCCCCGAGGAAACAAAACCTCCACCCCCTTTGGCAGGATAAAAACGCAAACAAACAGATGCGGAGCCGATAACCTACAAAAAAACCAGGATTTTTTTAAAGGACTAACCCCCATTGATTAATGCCGCTAATTAGTAGGGAAGGGGGTCCCCAGAATGTTAAGGAAGCGGGTTTTGTCCGGCAGGAGGTCCTAGGCCGGAGGATACGGTTTTTTCCCCCGGAGGAGGCCGTGGGGGAAGGGGTATTTCTAGCATTTTTCCCCGGGTAGTTGCAATTTCAAGCAGAAAATCCGTCTCCGAATACGAGAGCCCTCCACCTCGACCATCGCGGCGGCTATGACTGGCTTCGAACGCGACGGTTATTTCGGTTAGGAATACGGATGTCGTTATTCCAGAAAAACGGGGGGAAATGAACCTTGAAGCCATCGGTGTAACATCGAAAAAAAAGGGCAACACCCGCCTACCGGCGGGCCACCCTGTTCATCCTGATTATACTACAATCGTCTCATAACTTTAATGCTGACTATGCCAAGGTTAATATGCTGATTCAGCGGGAATTTTGCGAGGTAATTGTAATATTACGCCCGCCGTTCCGACATCGATGATGATTGTGTAACATCTATCCTGCCAGGAATACGTGGTGGAGGTTTTGTTTCCTCGGCGGGGGTTGCGGGGGTGTGGCCCCACTAGGGAGGTCGCAATGGAAAGTTATGTGAATAACCATGGTTATTTTCACTGTGCGTTATATTATTATGCTATTTAACCCGCATTTTCCTACGTTCCATGCACTTTCCCCCTGCTATCAGGGTAAAGTTTGTCAGCAACAGGGGGGTTTCCGCGCAATAAAAACTATATATTTGCAATGTGGAGAGTGAGAGAAATCCAACGATACCAAAATCGTCGATATCGGTAATACGGACGTAATATAGAAAATTACCTTATTTTATTTCATTATTATTATTTTCTTTTAAACAGAGTTAGCGTTATATATCAGTATTTTTGATATAAGTATACGATAGTTCACGTCGTAAGCAAAATTAATGTTTCTGATTTCTAAATTTATAATTTATCTTCTACGATCTGTCCGTTAAATAGTACATCAAAACAATGATATCAGCCAGAATCAACATTAAATGTTTCTTTTAATTTAGAAAATATATAATTGGGCAAAATATTTTTTTTCGGTAATTTTCTGGAATACATACCTCAACGATATTAGTATCGTCGGATTCCTCTCGCCGTACACAATGCAATTAAGTAGGTTTTATTGCGCAGATAACCACTTTAGCGACAAACTTGGCCCCGATAGCAGGGGAGGGCATGAAAGGTTCCAGGGAAACTGTGGGGTTAAATAACGCTAAAAATGCACTAAATGGACAGTATCCAGTTACTAATCAATGATTTAGTCCCTGTGATGTATAGTGCCGATTGCTGCGCCCCCTGTGACCCCCACCCTGAAAAACAAAGAATCCACCACGCATGTAAGGCAAGGCAGAGTGATAGACACATATTGGGGTGTTGGAACTTACCCACAGAAGCAGCATACTAACCTATGACTGTCAGATTGTAGTATGATCCAGATGAACTCACTCTCCCCGGCGGGTTGTGCTCGAGGGAACGCCGCTAGCCTCGGAAGTTTGCTGTTATGTAAGATAATGGAGTGGAAGGATATACAGATACTAGTAAGACATATATCTGGGCTAGCCACTCGATGGCAGTAATTATCCCATTTAGTTACTGAACTGACTATGTCGCTACCTTTGCATAAGAATATAGACTCGAGGTCGAGTTTCCCGTCTTCTGGAAACATCAAGCAACATCGATCAATCAGATTAGTACCTTACACATCCTAGGTTATATAGTATAGCAGAGGTCGGCAACCTATGGCACGAGCGCCAGACGTTTGTCTCCGGCACGCCATGTGATTCAGAGGACCAAAGAAAAAGTTAAACAGTAAGATAATGTGGTGAGTATAAATCTAAAATTATAAAACATATTTATTTTTTGTTACGAAAAATGCTGAATGCTACAAGAATATTACATTTATGTTGTGCATGCGTAGGAAGATACAGCTGGGTATACAGTGCTAAAAAAAAAAAAAAAAAAAAAAGTTTATGAATAAGAAGGCATTAATTACAAACTGACACAGCATGTTCAAAAGGCTGCCTATCCCTGTAGTATAGTGTCCACTCCGCATCTAGTTCAGGTGTGCTCTATCCCGCCCTGAATACGTGGTGGGGGGGGGTAGGGAGGTGGGGACGTCGAGAAGAAACCAACGATACTAATATCTACTAATATCGTCGCGGTCTGTTTGACAAGAGTATTCCAGAAAAATAACGTTTTGTCTTTTAATATTGTGGTTTTTGATATTGAGGAGGTGGTGGGGGAGGTGGAAGAAAGAATGGGGAGGAGCGGGTGGAGGGAAGGAGGAGGAGGAGGAGGAGGAGCGGGAGGAGGGAGGAGGAGGAGGAGGAGGAGGAGGAGGAGGAGGAGGAGGTGGTGGTGGTGGTGGTGGTGGGAGGAGGAGGAGGAGGAGGAGGAGGAGGAGGAGGAGGAGGAGGAGGAGGTGGTGGTGGTGGTGGTGGTGGTGGTGGTGGAGGAGGAGGAGAGGGGTGGAAAGGCAGGAAGAAGAGAAATAAGAATGAAAAAATATGGCTAATTGTTTTTCTCTAGTGAGTGTATGAAATCATATTTTCCCACTTATTTTCCCTGACTTCGTTTGCCACTTCCTTCACGTAATCGTCATTTTTTTGTATTTTCATTTGAGGGATGACGTGGATAATCGTGATGGAGATGGTGATAGTGATGGTAATGGTGATGATAGTTATGGTGATGATAGTGATGGTGATGGTAATGAGGATGATGATGGTGATGGTAATGATGATGAGGATGATGGTAATGATGATGAGGATGATGGTAATGAGGATGATGGTGATTGTAATGAGGATGATGGTAATGAGGATGATGGTGATGGTTGTTGCTGATGATAATGATGAAGAAGAAAAGGTGGAAAAGGGAGAGGATTATTAAGATGATGATGAGGGTAATAAGAATTTTTAAAAAATGACTAAATAAATTATAATAAGTAGACTGACGATAGCAATAAAAATAATGATAATAAAATAACTGTATCAGTAATACCGTTGTCAGTATTACGTCAATGTCACACACTTAAAAGTAAACACAAAGTAATATTAAGTACAAAGACTAAAGTTCCATCTTCCCGCAGAGACAAAAAACATAAAAGGGGAAGGAGTAAGAGGAGAAATGATAAAAAAGTAAATATTCTAAATTTGTAAATAAAACTTAACCACATCTAATCTCTTTAGTTTCAAAATTTAAACATTTCAATTTGATTTCTAAGTAAGATTTTGGCTTTTTATATACGTATTAAGAGAAAAAATCTGATATCACTTTAAATCAACCTTCTACGATTTGTTAATCAAACAGTAAATGAATAAAAGTGATTTAAAAGAATACGATGATATGGATATTAGCCAGCATCAACATAAATGTTTCTTTTATGAAAAGATAAAAAATAAACCAGACAAAATAGTTATATATTTTTAATACATTTATTTTACCTCCGCCCAGCTGTCCTCAGTTCTTTCATAATATTAAGGTTTTCACAATTTGCATATTGTTTAAAATAATCTACAGAACTTGAAAATGTACATTTGCTGTTTTTCTCTGTCGAGTGTATAAATGTATTTTTCTCTCTTTTTCTTTACTTTTTATTTTTTTCCCACTCTTCTCGTGATCGTCAACATTCTCTCTCTCACTCTCTCTGTTTCCATTCAGGGGAAATGACGAAGAGGAGGAGGAGGAGGAGGAGGAGGAGGAGGAGGAGAAGAAGAAGAAGAAGAAGAAGAAGAAGAAGAAGAAGAAGAAGAAGAAGAAGAAGAAGAAGAAGAAGAAGAAGAAGAGGAAGAGGAAGAAGAAGAAGAAGAAGAAGAAGAAGAAGAAGAAGAAGAAGAAGAAGAAGAAGAAGAAGAAGAAGAACAAGAAGAAGAAGAAAAAGAAGGAGGAGGAAGAGAAGGAGAGGGAAAGGAAAAGGAGAAGAAAGAAAATGTGGAGAAGGAGGAGGAAGAGAAAAAGGAGGAGGAGGAGGAAAAAGAGAAGAAAGAGGGGGGGGGGGAGGGGTTAGGTAAGCGATGATGAGAAGAATGAGAGAATATAGGTGAGAACTGAATAACAACAAGAATTGGGAGGGGAAGAAGGAAAAGAAAAGACAAAAATACAGTGGTAGATAGTACTGGTAATGGTATTTATAATAGCAATACAATAATGAAAATGTTAAAAATAATAGAACCAATGATGATCAGTCTTTTCAGCTTTAGTTTCATCTTAAATAACTGGATTCACTGAAAAGTAACACACTTCATTACTAACCACAAGGGATAAATCTCTCTTCCCGTTAAGAGAAACCATACATAGGAGAACGGGAAGTAAGAGGAGAGATAAAAACGGATATTGAAAAAAATACTACATCTGAACTTCAAATGACGGTTTTATTGGAAAAGAGCGTCGCCAAAGAAGCGATCAAAACTATCTAATTAATGATCACTTTTCATAAAAAAGAAAAACTTCTCACAAGTGAATAATAACGAAGGTATTTAATCATCAATATAAATAAAAATAGTACTAAGCGGTGAGATTAACATGATCGCTGAGGGAATACTGACCAAATTCTCAATTGCGTATACGCGGGGTCTTTCGCCCCCGTATTGTTCCTTTTATCTTACTTATGGCGTCGCTGCCAGTGTCACGATTTCATTGGCCAATTGTTTTGCGGTTAATTTAATAGCCAATGGGGAAACAAGGCACGAGGAAACGGCCAATGAAAGAACATTCTCCATGGCTTCCGTGTGTGCAGGGTATCGCATCAAACCATACCGTTACAAAAAAATATTTTGAAGACAAGGTTAGCTCGAAACCATTAAGTGCCTTGTGACCAGCCGTTCGCGACGTCGCTCGTGCTCACGCAGACCTCTCCGGCGCTCCCGCAAGCCGCTCCAATCTTATCGACGACCCTCACCCCGTCCCCTCCTCTGCATAGGTATGTTGTAAACTTTATTTTCACTCAAGTGACTATAAGTACGGTACTGAGCGTGCGTACGAACGGCATGCGGAAACGCCCGATGCCGACCCTGTCCGACGCTCTCTCCTGCCGTGAATACTCGGAGGATTCTTTGTGATTACAGCAGAGATCGAGATTTCCACACTGCACACGCATGGTATCAAGAGTGGCGCGATTCTGGTATGGAAAAGACTTTCTAGCCATTTCTGATGGAAGCGAACATAAACAATCGAAATCGAGCAAGTCTAGTTTCGTTCCGAGAAACATTGGTTGTTTTCTTATTCCTAATTTAGCCAAAAGACTTCATTATTTCAAGTTTTGAGTAGTTAATACATTCGTAAATTACCAGTTTGTCTTTACTATATACCACTACTTACTGATGACCATGCGGTGTTCCAGTTGCTTTATGAAATAACTTTCACGATATGTTAATGAAATAATAAATCAAAACATGTAGTTTAAAAGAATACGGTGGTGTGTATAGTAACCAGCAACATTAGATGTTTCTGGTAAAAAAAGAAAAGATTCAGATAATTTTTTTTCTTCTAATCCCTTTTTTACCCCCTAACTGCTGTAAACATTTTCATTCTTTCGATTTCAATAACTTGCATATTTCATAAAAAAATCTTAAAAACGTTGAATACGTACACTCATTATATATATATATATATATATATATATATATATATATATATATATATATATATATATATATATATATATATATATATATATATATCAGTTGAGGGCATGAAAGGTTCCAGGGAAAATAAAGGGGTTAAATAACTATAATGATATAACCCACAATGAAAATAACGATGGTAATTCACATTACTCTGCGACCCCCAACCCCCGCCGAGGAAACGAAGAATCCACAACGTATT
>NC_091577.1:14886076-14893576 GCF_042767895.1 Penaeus vannamei | reverse complement strand
GCGGCGGTGGCATTCCCTGGCGGTGTTTTTGTTTTCATAGTACGGATTCGAGTCGCTGTACAAAGGTGAAAGTAGAGCCTTCATCCCCCTGACCCCTCTTCCCCAACACACGATTCTGAGCCGTTCCTTTGAATGCTGCCAGTATGTAACTACATGACGTCAGGCGGACAGGCAGTACGGGAGGCAAGAGATTGAATTATTCCTAAATCCCTTCCCCTTTTGTGTGAATTTAGTGTGTTGTAAAATTGAAAGGATCTGTGGAGCTCGAATGCTGCAGCGGCGGTGGCATTCCCTGGAGGTGTTTTGTTTTTATAGCAGGGATTCGAGTTAATGACAATTTATATTGTCGATATAGCATTATAAAATATAAAGAAACAATATATATATATATATATATATATATATATATATATATATATATATATATATATATATATATATATAAATATTGTATTCCCTCAGAAAATGACTTTACGACATGTGGCGGTTCTTTTTGCACACTGCTTTTAGTTCATTGTGCATATTCTTTACTTCCAGTGTTATGTATTTTTACAAAGTGTGGCTGGATGTATTCCTTTGTAATATAAAACTAAATTATACATTTCTCTTAAATGTATTTACATAACACTAGCGACAAGAAAAAAACATTAAATTAATGAGAATGAGAGGAAATTTGAAGAAATACTTATACTTCAAAAAACGGTGCAAAGAACAACAACAACAAAAATCGTATTAATAATTCAGGATATTTGGGAAATCAAATACATATTCTTTGAAATTCTGGAACAAAAACACGGATTATACATCTCATGGGACAGAGAGGGACAAACAATTCAACGACTGGGAAAAATGAATCAGTGTTTGAGTGTTCATTACCTCCGCCAAGGAAGCTACTACGCTTTTGCTAACGTTGGTTAAATTGTTTGTCACTTGCTTAGCAGGAAGGTAAACAAAAAACTTATAAAAAGATCTTCATGATTTTTATTTATTATTTATTTATTTATTTATTTATAAAAAGATCTTCATGATTTTTTTATTTATTTATTAATTATTATTTTTTTTATTTATTGATTGATTTTACAGGTTTGTTTTACCCTAACTTAAATGTCAATACTAAGGCGGTTATGTTTACGGACGTCACCAGTGTATTTGAGAAAGAAGAATGTAATTACTCAAGTGACTCCATTACCTTCGCGGAGATATGCGTCCTCTGAGCGTTTGTAATCCATTTATTTATTCAGTTATTATCACCGTTATCATTATTTTGGCATGCAAGGGAATGGTGTAAATATTGTTTGGGGTAATTGACTTATCATTTGGGTCAATACCCCGTTTGGTAATTTATATACAAGTGTAAAGAACATAAGGGTGCTAAAGAATGATAATAATAAAAAAGAATGTGAATACAGTCTTCGAGATGGTAACATTTGTTGGGAGATTTTTTTTCCGACATTAAGTTTTCAGATTTGTTTAATTACTTTCTTGTTAACAAACAACTTTTGTGTTATATTCTTTTATGGAGAGGAATTCTTCGAAAGTTTTGAATTCATTCATAAAGTTTATTGAGAGTTCTGTTATTTATTTTGCTGTCATCTCGGCACTCTTCCTGAATAAATATATATATATATATATATATATATATATATATAAGTGTGTGTGTGTGTGTGTGTGTGTGTGTGTGTGTGTGTGTGTGTGTGTGTGTGTGTGTGTGTGTGTGTGTGTGTGTGTGTGTGTGTGTGTGTGTGTGCGTGTGTGTGTGTGTGCGTGTGTGTTTGTGCGCGCGCGTGCGTATGTGTTATAAAGAAATGAATATATATATTTTATACATATAATAAATGTATGACGCTGATCAGAGGAAATTAATAATCAAGAAATGAAATGAGAACAGTACTAACGTAGTCATTAAATTAAATAGAATTGAAGAATGAAGAGAGAAAAATTAAACCTGATGAAAAGATTGTAAGCACTTATAATTTGCTTGTTTCAGTAACTTCAGTACTTCACATGATCCCAATCTCAAAGCAACTCCCTCGGACAAGTTAATCACGCTCAGACGCATTGCACTTCATAAATTTCTATTGCAAGTTATAGATGGACAAATGACACATTGAAGCATCTAAACACTTAAAAAAATTTGTTGTAAAGAAATAGCAAATCGCGACGCAACGTCCTTTGGTTTTATTTATACGTTGATGACTGAGGAGAAGATAAGAAGTTTCACCTACATCTATAACTTTTTATGCAAATTAGAGAGGAGTTTCGTAGACTTTGCCAGTAGTAATCATGTAATTCTGATGATATAAGGCCTTTTCTTTGTTTGAATATTTTCTTCATTCAATTATTACGTAGCATTTTGTGTTCGAAAATACCTAACCCTATCAAGGAAAGAAACAATATAGGCCTACTTCAATCAAACAGAAATTTAAACATTCATTCTGGGCTTTTTCTCCTCATCCTGTTAAGTTCTCTTACTTTTTAAAGCATCATACTAGAAATGAGTTTAAATTTACGAGTTCGTAATTCATAAGGTCGTAACATAATATAAATATAATCCCTAATAGTCCTTGAAGGTTATTTATATATAACTGTGATAAATAATACAGTTATTTGTGATTTGCTACTTACATTTGTTAACAAAACCGTTTCCTCTCCTCTTTATTATACATTTCTATCAAGATATATATCTTCGTGCTCGTTAAAAATTCAAAGGGATGGAGCTTGTTCAGGGAGCAGCACCATCTCAAGGGTGTAAGGAGGTGTCGTGTTTATACATATACGTGTGTGTGTGTGTGTGTGTGTGTGTGTGTGTGTGTGTGTGTGTGTGTGTGTGTGTGTGTGTGTGTGTGTGTGTGTATACATACACATGCATGCATATATATATATATATATATATATATATATATATATATATATATATATATATATATATATATATAAGTACATACAGACATACACATACTAAAACACACACGCGCACATACTCATACGCATCCACACACGCACACGTAGACGCACAAGCACACGCACACACACGCGCATTTATCTGTGTGTGTATGAAATTCGAAACACGTACAAAGGTGAAAGTAGAGCCTTCATCCCCCGCCCCTTCCCCAACACACGTTCCTAAGCCGTTCCTTCTTTGAATGCTGCCAATCTACAACCACGTGACGTCAGACGGACAGGCAGTACGGGAGGCAAGAGATAGAATTATTCCTAAATCCCTTCCCCTTTTGTGTGAATTTAGTGTGTTGTAAAACTGAAAGGATCAATATTATATCGAACTATATTGCATGTATATGACCAATAAAGTCATCAGTATAAATGGCACGTGAAACATTAAAGAGAAAAAATCATTGTATAACGAAGTCCAACAAATCAATAAATATTGTGAAATAAGTAAAAGTTCAAAGAACGTACTTTTCCAACCTTTAATTATATATATATATATATATATATATATATATATATATATATATATATATATATATATATATATATATATATAAAACTAATCGACAAATGTATTTATCATTTAGCAACATTATCAAACGAAATAGTATTAATTACAAATTATACGATATATATATATATATATATATATATATATATATATATATATATATATATATATATATATATATATACATATGTATGTATGTATGTCAGCCATAGTCCATTATCTTAGATATTACCTAATAACAAACAATTCATTAAAAAAAAAAAAAAATCGAATAGCAAACACCTTTAAAAAAAATCTTGCTCTGGAGTTCGTTCGCCGAGAAATCACCAACACTGAAATCCTCCTTATAAACCACCTTAACAAAGGCACACACAATCCCACGCAACACAAAACTTGCCTCGGGCTCGAGACTCGCCTATTCTGGTCCTTCAAACGAGCCAATCACCAATGCCTCGTTTGGGAAACCCTCGTTGAGGCGCTTTAACACCTCATTTGGCTATTCCTCTTGCAGGTAATGGAGGGCGAATTGGTACCTGGGAACACCTGGTGCCTAGAACTAATGAATGTCTGGGAAGCCAATGCTCTAGGGGTCTATCACTGCCTTGGTTGAATGTAGGTGTTTGTGGATTGGGAGGGAAGAGGAGGAGGGAGGAGGAGGAGGGAGGAGGAAAAGGGAGGAGGAGGAGGAGGGAGGAGGAGGAGGGAGGAGGAGGAAGGGGAGGAGGGAAGAGGAGGAGGGAGGAAAAGGAGGAGGAGGAGGAGAAGGAGAAGAAGGAGTAGGAGGTGAAGAAGTAGGAGAAGGAGAAGGAGGAGTAACAGAAGAAGTAGGAGGAGGTGAAGGAGGAGGAGAAGGATAAGAAGGAGTTTGGGTAGGATTTGGAGTTAGGAAAGAAGAGGGAAAAGAAAGATGGCGACAGTGCTGCTACGTCTTTCAAAAAGCAATATTTATTCATTTATTTACTTTATTATTTATTTTCCATTATTATCTATCATCTTTATCATCATTATAATGATAAAAGTGATTATTATTATTACTATTATTATCATCATTACTATGATTATTATTACTATTATCATTATTGATAATGATGACGCAGGGGAATCGTAGGTAAATTTTTGCTATAATGACTGCCTGACTCATAATATTAGATTTATGTTACTTTTTTTATTATTGTTCATTGACTTATTGCGTTATCTCTGTGTGCTCTTTCTCTGCCTGTCTCTCTCTTTCCCCCTCTCGCTCTCTCTCTGTTTCCGTCCCTCCCTCCCGCGTTCTCTCTCTCTCTCTCTCTCCCCTAAAGTAATTCAAGAACTTTTTCCTATGCTTAACCCTTTTCGAAATCGCTCTTCACGCCGACCCTTTTACACAGAACAAGTCCGTTTTTATAAAAGACGGGAAAAATAAAAGAAATAAATGTAAATGAGACGCACCAATCGTGTTTTTTTTTTTATTTTTTGACACGCAGTACGAGTAAGAATTTTTTTTGCAAGTCGCGTGGAGCACAGTCTGGAAAATGCAATTCCTTTCCTTCCTCTCTTTCTCTAGTTCTCTATTACACACACATATGTAAGTGTGTGTGTGTGTGTGTGTGTGTGTGTGTGTGTGTGTGTGTGTGTGTGTGTGTGTGAGTGCGTGTGTGTGTGTGGGGGGGGGGAGCACATACTCACATACATATTCATAGGCAAGCTATACACTGCGTTTCATTCCTATCATCATGCGTTAATTAATTTCATCCGTACATAAATTTCCGCTCCCGTCAACTACAAATGCACATATATCTAAATAATAAACTTTTGTACCCGTCCACCTTTCCGTTAATAGCTACAAAACTTGCAAATAAAAATGACTCCATTATTTGTACGGCATTCCGATTTGACTATAATTGGTAAGAAATAATCATTTGGTTATAAAAAATGATGCCATCAAAAATACTCAGTTCTAATTACTTGTGAAGGAAATTTTAAATCTTATACAATCGCTTGTACGATATGAGGAAAAGAATAATTTAGTGTTTATTAGATATACTAACACAAAACCATACATTTCATTTTTCTTCTTTCTTGCCAGTATTAATAGGGAAGATACTGCACACCTTGCGTATTACACACTTGTCTTAATCAAAGTTTAAATATTTAGTATCCTTGCATTATGCAATCTCTCTCTTTTTCTTTACCTACCTGTTTGTCTGTCTATCTAATTATCTATCTATGTATCTACTTCTCTACTTACCTATCTACCTGTATAAATCACGTAAAGCACTAATCATCGTATTAATACTTTGATATAAAGGATACGTGATTTCTGTTCTCCTATTTCTCTTGTAAAACACTACAACAACATATGTATGATTTCATAATATTCCTTTATATTCTCCGATTTCATAGACGAACACGGCGTGATAAAGTTTTTTTTTTTTTTTTTTTTTTTTTTTTTTGATAGGAACATCCATTCAAAACAAAAACTTTCAGAGTTATACCTCGTAAAAAAAAGGCAGGGAATTGCAATGTTTAGAACAGTGGTTTTCCCTTTTTTTTCTTACAATCGCAAACCTTTTTACTAACTTCCAACACATTCACTACCCTCCAATAATCTGTACAAGGATTTGTTTATCTAATTGTATTACATGATTCCTTAAAGTCACGACTGCCTTGTAACTATCAAACTTGTAGGTTCACCAGCTTAAAACCATTGGATTATGTGTAGAATTGAATGCGTGTTCATTTTTTTTAATTTTATATCCTTATTTTATATGATTCACTACATCGTTTCATCACATAATGTAGGTAAATGTTATTGATAAAAAATATAATGGGATATATATTTGATCCCCTGTTTACGTTCCTTTTCTATTAGTATATCTCACCAATGTTATGAGAATCGTTAGAATGATCTGAATTCCCCCAGAATTGTTCTCTGTTGACAGGTTTTCAGATTTTATTATTATTATTATTTTTTTTTTTTTTGGGGGGGGAGGGGGATTGCCTCCAGATCTGCAGAAAACTAGGAAAAGTGCTCTATTTCTGATAGTGTGGGAATAAGACAAAGAGAGAAAATGAGAAAGAGAAGAAACAGAAAGAGGGGGACACACACACACACACACACACACACACACACACACACACACACACACACACACACACACACACACACACACACACACACACACATATTTGTTCATGTGGAAAACCACATCATAATTTTCTGGGAATGATAAAGCAATAAATAAAGAAAAAAGTAAAGTAAAAGTAAAAAGAATTTAAAAAAAAAACATAATAAATAAATGAAAGAAAGAAAATATGACTCTTCATCCTATGACTCGGAATAACTGGATTTCTTGAATACAAGGTAAACCAAAGAAAAAAAAATGATTGAATAAATGAATGGATAACAAACGTACAAATAAAAATAAATAAGTAATAAATGATGCAGAAAATAAGAAACTAACAATGAAATATAAGGATTTCCGCTGAAGACCCTTGCCACAGATCAGACAATCTTACTGAATTTACTGAAGTGCAATGAGAAAAGACTAACGAAATAATGATGTTTTGAAGAGGACAGCGCTTCATATCAGACGATGAAAATGAAATAAGCAAAATGAACAATTCAATTCAGTTTTATTACCTGATGAGGATATCATTCTCAACTCGAAACGGCATGGTTTATTATTATTATGTTTATGTGGCAGTTGTGTTCAATTTCAGGTTTGTCAACAAGCTATTTGGATGTTTGTATGTTGATGTTGTGACAGATGCGTTTAATTTCAGGTTTGTCAACAAGTTGTTTGCACGTGTGATGATCGGCAAACCTTACAGCGAGATCAATAGATTCTATTCATCAACTTGCACAACACATTCTATTTTTGCTCATTTCTCAGAAAGTGATTCAATCACAACAATATGTGTCTGATGACTGACAACATTATTATTTACTATGTTTAGCGATCCTGTTATACGAGTAATGTAGAGGCCCCTACAATAAACCTGGAAATTCTATCCTTTAGCCCATTAATCCTATAAATTGGACCCTGTTATTTATT
>NC_091577.1:14878576-14881076 GCF_042767895.1 Penaeus vannamei | reverse complement strand
ATCATAATACTAAAAACAACAGCAAATAATAACAATCATAAAACAGTGATAAAGATAATGATAATAATAATGATAATGATGATGGTAATAATACTGATACGACTTCCGCTAATAATAATATAATACTAATAGTGATAACAAAGATGATAATAACAATGAAAATAACATCACCATCAATAATGGATAATGCAACAGGCTGATAGATTTTCCCTCGATTTCCTCCCTCCATCTCGCTTTCCTGTAAATGGAAATAGGGTTAAAGACTTGGTCGCGGAAGAGTGGGCAGCAAGCGACGACCGCAGAGCTCATGTGTAAAAGATATATGCTAATTCCACCCAAATCCCACAGTCGGCGCTTCCTTCCAGAGAGATTCTTAGAAAATTCCGGAGAAGACTTTGACTCCCAGAGGTATGCAGCGGGTACATAAACTCCGCCAGATGCTGTGCTGTTTCAGTTCCAGCGGCGCGTAAGGGAGCGTTCTTGACCTCTGAGATGTTCTTGGTGGAAGAACATGTTATTTCCAGTGATGACGTGTCTCCCTCGTGTGTTTTGTGGTGTATAAAATGTAATCTTTGGTCGACCTCTCTTTTCCTCAATTCTAGTTATTACCCTGATAAGAAGATTCTCTGTATAAGAAATGGACTGTATGTGTGTTTTGTGGCGAATAAAATTTAATCTTTGACGACCACTCTTTCTCAATCCTGGTTATTACCCTTATAAGATTCTCTATATGAGAAATGGTTTCTGTCTGTACAAGTGTGTTTTGTGGCGAATAAAATTTAATCTTTGACGACCACTCTTTCTCAATTTTGGTCATTATCCTTACAAGATTCTCTATATAAGAAATGGTTTCTGATTGTGCATGTGTGTTTTGTGGTGAATAAAATTTAATCTTTGACCGACCACTCTTCCTCAATTCTGATTATTACCCTTATAAGATTCTCTATGTAAGAAATGGTTTCTGTCTGTACATGTGTGTTTTATGGTGAATAAATTCTAATCTCTGACCGACCACTCTTCCTCAATTCTGGTTATTATCCTTATAAGAAGATTCTCTATATAAGAAATGGTTTCTGATTGTGCATGTGTGTTTTGTGGTGAATAAAATTTAATCTTTGACCGACCACTCTTCCTCAATTCTGATTATTACCCTTATAAGATTCTCTATGTAAGAAATGGTTTCTGTCTGTACATGTGTGTTTTATGGTGAATAAATTCTAATCTCTGACCGACCACTCTTCCTCAATTCTGGTTATTATCCTTATAAGAAGATTCTCTATATAAGAAATGGTTTCTGATTGTGCATGTGTGTTTTATGGTGAATAAAATTTAATCTTTGACCGACCACTCTTGCTCAATTCTGGTTATTGTCCTTATAAGAAGATTCTCTATATAAGAAATGGTTTCTGTCTGTACATGTGTGTTTTGTGGTGAATAAAATTTAATCTTTGATCGATCTCTCTTTTCCTCAATTCTAATTATTACCCTTATAAGAAGCTTCTCATCTAAATAAAAAAAATGGTTTCTGACTATATATGTATTTCCTTCCGTAAACAGGGATGGAAATAGACGAAAGAAGGACAGCCAGTGACCTTCCTCATCAATATATCTATAATGTAATTCCTTATAAAGTGATCTTTAA
Source organism: Penaeus vannamei (assembly GCF_042767895.1). Classification (NCBI taxonomy): domain Eukaryota; kingdom Metazoa; phylum Arthropoda; class Malacostraca; order Decapoda; family Penaeidae; genus Penaeus; species Penaeus vannamei. The sequence goes on along the minus strand of NC_091577.1, from coordinate 14,879,434 downwards.
TAGGATATGGAATCGTGTTGTCGACCTAACGAACTGTCTCTAATCTGGCCATTCATCCTATTTACGTTTTTTTACGCTATTGTTGTACACGGAACAAGTATCATGGGAGGTTGTCTTAGCGGCCAGGTTATCGTAAATCAATATTATTAACCCGTTTATGAAGGAAATGTGAGCCCTGATTTTCATGTTCATTTATCATTATCATTTTGTTGTTCTTTATTATTGCTATCATCACCATCACAGTCACAATCCCCATCACTATCACAATTACTATCATCCTCATTCTTGATAAAATTTTTAACATGGCCGGTTGCTTAAGTGGAAATAGAATGCTTAGTAAAGTGAGACGAAACGAAGTAGAAGTAAAAAAAAGAAAAAAAGAAAAAAAAAGATGAAACTGTAACAGAGAACAGGATCCAATTCCAGGTCCTTACGTAAGTGTCACGAGCAAGGAGGATCTGGGAATTTAACTTTCGTGTTTTCTTGGGAATCGCGGTTGCATGCAATGGATTCCCCCCCACCCCCCACCCCCACCCGCCATTCCCCCACCCCTCTCTCCGCCATTCTCTAGGTCTGTGTCTGCCTCTGTCTGACTCTCTCTCTCTCTCTCTCTCTCCTCCCTCCCTCCCTCCCCCCCCTCTCTCTCTCTCTCTCTCTTTCTCTCTCTCTCTCTCTCTCTCCAGATCTATGTAGCAATCGAGAGCATATCAATCTCAGAAAAGCTTCAGCAGCAAAGATATTAATATAAATGATAAAAGGAAAAAAGTATGAGTAATAAAGCATAATCATTTGTAAAGCGCGTAGAAGTATTTTTGGGAAAACAGGAAAATAAATTACTTCAAAGATACCACGAATCGC
>NC_091577.1:14863576-14868576 GCF_042767895.1 Penaeus vannamei | reverse complement strand
CACCAATCAAGACAAGATAATTGCAAAAATAAAACGAAACACGTTCAGCAAAACCGCCGAGAGATCGAGGCAAAACCAATCCACTAATTTGCATATTGATATTCCAACCGGCGAAGAAGCTTATGGAAATTTCGTAAATGGAAGACGAGCGAATTTTCCAACCCAATGGAATCAATAGAAGAGAGAGAGAGAGAGAGAGAGGTGAGAAAGAGGTGAGAGAGAGAGAGAAATGAAAGAGAAATGAAAGAGAAAGAGAGAGAAATGAAAGAGAGAGAGAGAGAGAAAGAGAGAGAGAGAGAAATGAAAGAGAAATGAAAGAGAAAGAGAGAGAAACGAAAGAGAGAGAGAGAGAGAAATGAAAGAGAAAGAGAGAGAAATGAAAGAGAAAGAGAAATGAAAGAGAGAGAGAGAGAAATGAAAGAGAAAGAGAGAGAGAAATGAAAGAGAAAGAGAGAGAGAGAAATGAAAGAGGAAGAGAGAGAGAAATGAAAGAGAAAGAGAGAGAGAGAGTAATGAAAGAGATAATTATAATAATAACGATGATGATCATCATAAAAGTAATAATAAGGTTGATTTGATGATGGTTATTACTATTATCATTATCATTAACAACAATAATAACAAGTTATGATGATGATAATCATAATCACAACAATAATAATAACACTAACAAGGGCAACAACAAAAATGATAATAATCTTAGCAATGATTATAAAAATATGATAATATTAACAGTACCATAAATAACTACAACGACAAGAACAACAATATTAATAACAACAACCAACAACAACCAAACCATCAACTGCTTCAAAAATATACAATTACTGTTATTACAACTAATAATTATACAAATAAAGATAAAGAGTGATAATGGTTATGGTAATCATAACAATAATCAGCATTCATCCATCTTACAGCTTTTATAAAACAAACTAACTTACAGAAAATTAAAAGATGAATCAAAATAGACAAATGACCTCTTAACTTTTCCTAACCGTAAATCATTTTACTTTTTCATGAGTGCAAGTAATTCCGCTGTATCATAATTAATCGACTTTTACCTTGAAACTTTAAATCCAACACCAAAAAAAAAAGAAAGAAAAAAAGGAAAAAAAGAAAAGAAAAAGAAAAAGAAAAATGAAGATCGTTCAAAGTTAACTGCCATTTATCATTTTCTTCTTTAGAGATAAAAGCTGAACCATATTTCCCTCTCTTTCTCAGACTTTATTGAAGATAAATCCTTGATTGATAGAAATTTTGTACCTAAATGCTGTTTTTTATCTCTTGTTTATTAATATATCAATCTATCTTTTCATTATTTATACCAGATTATAAATAAACTGTAACCTCACAGCTTGCTACGTTTGTAAATGATCTAATACTATAGCCATACAAGTACATTGCATTTTCAACTTCGTAAAATGTAAAGATATGACACATTACTTTGTTCTACAACTCTGAGCAATTAACATTAGTGCTGAGTGGGTGACTCTCGTGCACGTTGCTTTCAGTTTACTCGTTTCAGTTTACTCGTTTCGTTGTCTCAAGTGGTTACGGTCTTCTATTCTTAGCGTGTGTAATGTGCGGAGGAAATGTTCCGTGTCTTGGAATGTCTTGTTTACTCTTTGATTACAATTCCGCTGTGATTCACTGTTTGGCCGTCGCCTTGGTGGTAAAGTTTCACCCTGTGCAGAATGTCGTTTTTTTTTTTTGGATTTGTTAAAGGTGATGCATGCAGCCTGTTTGGTAATTATTTGAAGTCGCGGGGTTGTTTTTTTATATATGTTCGATATCCTCTTCATTATATATATATACATATACATATACATATACATATACATATACATATACATATAATCATTTTTTTCGTTGGTCCTTGACCCTCGCAAATCGGAGAGGTTTTGGCGGAGTAAGTGAAGTGCGGTGCAAAGCAATCCTGTAACTTGACCATAGTAGAAGTTGAGGAGTTTACCTGCCTGGTCGATCCCGCCACGCGAAACACCCTCCCAATCCCAACGAGGCAGAACAAAGCCACACCACTCAATACTCTCCAATTTCCTCCTCGTTCTCAGGTTTGTCCCCCTCTCTCTCTCTCTCTCTCTCTCACTCTCTCACTCTCTCACTCTCTCACTCTCTCACTCTCTCACTCTCTCACTCTCTCTCTCACTCCCTCTCTCTCTCTCTCTCTCTCTCTCTCTCTCACTCTCTCACTCTCTCACTCTCTCACTCTCTCACTCTCTCACTCTCTCACTCTCTCACTCTCTCACTCTCTCACTCTCTCACTCTCTCACTCTCTCACTCTCTCACTCTCTCTCTCTCTCTCTCTCTCTCTCTCTCTCCGGTGTCTTTGCAAATTCCTTGTGGTCTGAAGGGCCAACATGTCCAGAGGAAAACATTTTGTTATGTGAAGAGGTTAATGGTTAAAACGAGTACATGTGCTGGACATCAAAGCGGTGTGAAGAGGGAGATCTGTGACCACTGGATCATTTGACTGTCCTTGAGTTATCTGTAAAATGCTTAACGGTCAGGATCGTACACTGCTGTTAAGTCAAAGGTCACTTATAATCATTTAAATTACCTACATCCAGGATGCTGTCATTAGATAATTTAGATCGTCATTTTTCAAAAAATACAACGGGATTCAATATCCACCGAACAAAAGTTGCAAATTTTTAAAAAAGTTTTTGCATCTCGTGAAAGTAAAAAAAGTGTTACTTGCAAATTTTAGATGAATTATCCTAAAGCCATTTAGCAAAGGGAAGTCAGTTGCTTGTAATTAAATAACCTCTTTGCAGACAAAAATAAATCAATAACAGATCCCTACAAAGACAAAACTGACTGACTCCGTTGGTCTATATTTTTATCTGCAAACCGGGGTGCAAATTCCCCAGTGTTTTAGTGAAATCCTCTCTCTCTCTTTTTATCTTTCGCTCTATCCCCCTTTCCTTTTTCTTTAAAGCAAACACCCATTTATTTTTCTTCCTTTTTCCTTTTTTCTTTCTTTCTCTCGGGTTAAAACCATAGCCCGCTCTGGGAGAATTAGATTAAAGTACAACGTTTAAAGGTGTTACATTCAACCTGCCTGTTTGGTAGTTTGAGGGAATAACATCTACATGGTTATGTGACTATTGATTTCAAATGCCTGTGTATGTTATTTGTAAGTGTGTATGTGTTTATAGGCTTGTTTAGATTATATGTTTGTGGATTCAAGTTATATGATTGTGTTATAAATATATATATATATATATATATATATATATATATATATATATATATATATATATATATATATATATATATATATATGTGTGTGTGTGTGTGTGTGTGTGTGTGTGTGTGTGTGTGTGTGTGTGTGTGTGTGTGTGTGTGTGTGTGTGTGTCTACTATATGTTGGTTTACGTTATTATAATTATGATTGTTATCATTGGTATTATTATTTCACATTTTATATATTTATGCATACTTATATAGGCCCCCTGTGTGATATTTACGTTTACCTATGCTTGTTTTACACCCGTTTGTATGCCTTTTATACGCTTGTTGTGACCTTAATGTATACGAATATTCATGCATATTCATCCATTTGTTTAATCATCTATGTATCCATGTATCCATTATTATTATTATCATTATTATAACACATGCACATCTATGTAAACATATATATATAAACATGATACATCTCTCTCTCTCTCTCTCTCTCTCTCTCTCTCTCTCTCTCTCTCTCTCTCTCTCTCTCTCTCTCTCTCTCTCTCTCTCTCTCTCATATATATATATATATATATATATATATATATATATATATATATATGTGTGTGTGTGTGTGTGTGTGTGTGTGTGTGTGTGTGTGTGTGTGTGTGTGTGTGTGTGTGTGTGTGTGTGTACACATAATGAATGAGTGCATGTTCGTGTGTGTGTGTGTGTGTGTGTATGTGTGTGTGTGTGCACATATACATGTATATATACGTATGTCCGTGCACATACAAAAAGATCCCCCACCCCAGTTCTCGCAGCAGGCACACGCAGATGACCCCAAGCATAGTATTCGCTAGTGTATGCTAATGGAACAAAGAAGTACCTTTTTGTTTGCATTGTTTTCGTGTGTGTGCTTTGTTTGGTTACTTGTTTGTGTTTTGCTTTCTTTGTTAGCTTATTGTAAAAGGACTGAAATGAAGATGGTTGGAGGTGGCTGGTGAGATGTTGATGGTGTTGTATCTTTATAATGATGGTGATGATGAATGTAGTAATTATAGTAATATTTGTTTTGTCGCCGTCACCGTCACAAACTTCACCAATATTATTATCATCATCAACATCATCACCACCATTATCATCATCGTCGGCATCGTCATCATCATCATCATCTATATGTTTTTTTTTTCTTTATTTCCGTCTCCCCGATTTTGTTTTTTCCCATTTGTCTATTTTTCTTTTAACATTTTGTCCTCCCTCCCCTATCTCACTTTCTTCCGACTTATCTCTCTCTCTCTCTCTCTCTCTCTCTCTCCTCCGTACCCCTCTGTCTGTATGTGCCCCCTCTCTCTATATCTATCTATCTCTCTCCATCTTTCTCCCTCAATCAATCTTTCTCTCTCCTCATCTTTTCTCCCACTTCTCGCTTTCTCCCCCCCCCCCTCTCTCTGTCTCTTTTTAACTCTCTGTCCGTCTCTGTCTGTCGTTCTGTCTGTCTCTATCTCTGTCTCTGTCTCTCTCTCTCTCTCTCCTCTCTCTCTCTCTCCACCACACATCATTCTCAAAACAGCAACTTTACCACACGTCTCCCTAGGCCCAAACTTTTTCTTTATTGGGCAACAGTTTATCAGAAAGCGTTCCATGTCGTGTATTATCTCTATGCTAAGATATTGGGCCGATAAATGTCTTCCTTTTCTTTGAAGAATCGCTCTGCTTTTTGTTTTTTTTCTGTGTTATATAGATAGATAGACATATATATATATATATATATAGATATAGATAGATATATTGATATAGATAGATAG
>NC_091577.1:14841076-14843576 GCF_042767895.1 Penaeus vannamei | reverse complement strand
AAAATCAACAAATATTTGCATAAAGAATAACAAAAAAAGTCCAGAGTTCCTCACCAACACATCCATCATCTCTCCTACTCCTTTATCATTACATCGACAATTTTCCAATACTTACCTCTCACTCCCTCTCTTTCGGCCAAATGAGGTATGGACACGTTGGGCAACATTCGGGAGAAGGGAAAGGCGGGGTTTGCGGGGAAAAGGTTTCGTCATCCACGATATCATGATTTGGAGAAATCAAATACTCTCTCAAGGGGAATTTACTTGCAGTCTCTTGGGGGAAATGTGTGATGGTGGTCTAATATTTTTTTTCTCTCTCTCTGTCTCTCTGTCTGTCTGTCTCTCTGTCTATGTATATATATACATACATACATACATACATACATACATACATACATACATACATACATACATACATACATACATACATACATACATACATACATACATACATATATATATATATATATATATATATATGTATGTATGTATTTATGTATGTATATTTATATTTGTATATATATATATATATATATATATATATATATATATATACATATATATGTATACACATATATACATATATATATGTATAGATATATATATATACATATATATATATATATATATATATATATATATATATATATATATATATATATATGTATATATATATATATATATATATATATATATAAATGTATATGTATGTATATGTATATTATATATATATATATATATACATATATATACATATATATATATATACATATGCATATATATATATATATATATATATATATATATATATATATATATATATGTATATATATATATATATGTATATATATATATATATATGTATATATATATATATATATATATATATATATGTATGTATATGTATATTATATATATATATATATATATATATATATATATATACATATGCATATATATATATATATATATATATATATATATATATATATATACATATACATATACATGTACATACATACACATAATATATATATATACATATATATATATATATATATATATATATATATATATATATATATATATATATACATATATATATATATATACATATATATACACATTATATATATATATGTATATATGTATACATATGTATATATATATGTGCATATATGTATATATATATGTATATATATATGTGTATATATATGTGTGTATGTATGTGTGTCTATACCCCCCACCTACCCAAAAACATACATACATACATACATACATACATATATTATGATAAACTTGTCGATGCTAATGATAATGAAACACATAAAAAAAATATTAATGACGGTGATAACGATGGAGATGATAGGAGAACTTTGATGAAGGTAAACTTTCCTGTAATATTTGTCTCCCTCCTTATCAGTACAGCGCACACACTAAAGCTGATGTCAATTTTTCTTCTCCCAGCCACCTCGTACCTTCTTTATTTTTAGGTGTTTGAAGTCATTAACACGAACGAAAAATAAATAAATAGATAGATAGACTGATAGACTTACAGAGAAATGTAGATAAATAGATAGATAGACTAATAGACTTACAGAGAAATATAGATAAATAGATAGATAGACTGATAGACTTACAGAGAAATATAGATAAATAGATAGATAGACTGATAGACTTACAGAGAAATATAGATAAATAGATAGATAGATAGACTGATAGACTTACATATAGAAACAAAGGCATTTCTTTAATAAGGGAAAAACTAGTAAGAACCCACCATTATTGTAAAAGAACGTCTATTATTACCACAGTTACGAACTTATCTTCTTACAGGATATATAACGAACAAAATCTTTGAATAAACTTCCTATAAATTAGGGGTTCTTAACAACGGGGTCCACGAATGGGTTTCAAAGGGTCTTTAATGATCAAGTAAGAATTTAAACTTATTTGCATTTCAAGAATATAATGAGTGGTCATTAATTTTTCTTTTTTTTAAAAGATTGTTTGATGATAGTTTATGTATCTCATGTATGCATGAAATCATCAAATCAACAAACTAATTCAATTATCCACATTACATGCAAAGTTTATGTGAATATCTCTGGGGAAAGGGTTCATACCTTTCATAAGATTCTTTAAGGGGCCCATGAATCTCAAACGGTTAAGAACTACTATTAAATATGTTTACTTGTATTGGAGATAAAAAATATTTATAAGGAAGAAAATCACATACGTAAATATAACTCATTAATATAAACTCATACTGAGGACTTGTGTGACAGCCCTTCTTTCATCTGCTTATTAATTTATATGCTAAACCGGCTTATGTGCCCATCTTTTTTAATTGCTTTTCATTTCTGTTTCATTGTGTGTGTGTGTGTGTGTGTGTGTGTGTGTGTGTGTGTGTGTGTGTGTGTGTGTGTGTGTGTGTGTGTGTGTGTGTGTGTGTGTGTGTGTGTGTGTGTATGTGTGTATGTGTGTATGTGTGTGTGTG
>NC_091577.1:14816076-14818576 GCF_042767895.1 Penaeus vannamei | reverse complement strand
CCTCAGCACTTGCTTCAGCTCCAACCCCAGCACTTGCTTCAGAACCAGCCTCAGCTTCAACCTCAGCACTTGCTTCAGCTCCAACCCCAGCACTTGCTTCAGAACCAGCCTCAGATTCAACCTCAGCACTTGCTTCAGAACCAGCCCAAGTTTCAACCTCAGCACTTGCTTCGGCTCCAACCCCAGCTTTTGCTTCAGAACCAGCCTCAGCTTCAACCTCAGCACTTGCTTCAGCTCCAACCCCAGCACTTGCTTCAGAACCAGCCTCAGCTTCAACCTCAGCACTTGCTTCGGCTCCAACCTCAGCACTTGCTTCAGAACCAGCCTCAGCTTCAACCTCAGCACTTGCTTCAGCTCCAACCTCAGCACTTGCTTCAGAACCAGCCTCAGCTTCAACCTCAGCACTTGCTTCAGCTCCTACCTCAGCACTTGCTTCAGAACCAGCCTAAGCTTCAACCTCAGCACTTGCTTCGGCTCCAACCCCAGCACTTGCTTCAGAACCAGCCTCAGCTTCAACCTCAGCACTTGCTTCAGCTCCAACCCCAGCACTTGCTTCAGAACCAGCCTCAGCTTCAACCTCAGCACTTGCTTCAGCTCCAACCCCAGCACTTGCTTCAGAACCAGCCTCAGCTTCAACATCAGCACTTGCTTCAGCTCCAACCCCAGCACTTGCTTCAGAACCAGCCTCAGCTTCAACCTCAGCACTTGCTTCAGCTCCAACCCCAGCACTTGCTTCAGAACCAGCCTTAGATTCAACCTCAGCACTTGCTTCAGCTCCAACCCCAGCACTTGCTTCAGAACCAGCCTCAGCTTCAACCTCAGCACTTGCTTCAGCTCCAGCCTCAGCTTCAACCCCAGCACTTGCTTCAGAACCAACCTCAGCTTCAACCTCAGCACTTGCTTCGGCTCCAACCCCATCACTTGCTTCAGAACCAGCCTTAGCTTCAACAACAACTCCACAGCCAGCACCAACCCCACAAGAAAGAAAAGAAAGACGTGATGCAAATGTCGCCACAGAAAATAGAACCGGTGATCGATGTACATGACTCAGCAACATTTCGTTCAGCAACTATAATTCCATTTTACAGTCGTCCTTGACAGCAGCTTCCAACAACTGCAGCCTGCGCCAGAAAGTGAAAATGGTCAGCTGACATTTGATAGCACAGTTGGTTTAGATGTATCACAATCAGATATATATATATATATATATATATATATATATATATATATATATATATATATATATATATATATATATATAAAGAAGCTCTCCTTATTTTTGGTGCATTAATTTTATAAAGAATGTATTTTATAAAAAAAATGTATTCTATAAAAAAAAAACTTTTCACGTCAAATCAACTTTCTCTTCCTCTATCACTCCCTCTTCCTCCATCTCTCCCTCTTCCTCCATTTCTCTCTTTCTCTCCCTCTTCCTCCATCTCTTCCTCTTCGTGCATTTCTCCCTCTTCCTCCATTTCTCCCTATTCCTCCATCTCTCCCTCTTCCTCTTCCTCCATCTCTCCCTTTTCCTCCATCTCTCCCTCTTCCTCCATTTCTCCCTGCTTCTCCATTTCTCTCTTTCTCCCTCTTCCTCCACTTCTCCCTGTCTCCCTCTTCCTCCATATCTACCTCTTCCTCCATCTCTCCCTCTTCCTCCACTTCTCCCTCTTCCTCCATCTCTCCCTCTTCCTCCATCTCTCCCTCTTCCTCCATTCATCTCTCCCTCTTCCTCCATATCTCCCTCTTCCTCCCTCTCTCCCTCTTCCTCCACTTCTCTCCTCTTCCTCCATCTGCCTCCATCTCTCCCTCTTCCTCCATCTCTCCATCTTCGTCCACTTCTCCCCTCTTCCTCCATTTCTCTCTCTTCCTCCATTTCTCCATCTTCCTCCATCTCTCCATCTTCCTCCATCTCCCCCTCTTCCTCCATTTCCTCCCTCTTCCTCCATATCTCCCTCTTCCTCCATATCTCCCTCTTCCTCCATCTCTCCCTCTTCCTTCATCTCCTCCTTCCTCCCTCTCTCTCCCTCTTCCTCCCTCTCTCCCTCTTCCTCCTCTCTCCCTCTTCCCCCATCTCTCCCTCTTCCTCCCTCTCTCCCTCTTCCTCCATATCTCTCCTCTTCCTCATTCTCTCCCTCTTCCTCCCTCTCTCCCTCTGTCCCTCCATCTCTCCCTCTTCCTCCCTCTCTCCCTCTTCCTCCCTCTCTCCCTCTCTTCCCCCCTCTTCCTCCCTTCTTCCTCCCTGTCTCCCTCTTCCTCCATTCCTCCTCTCTCCCTCTTCCTCCATCTCTCCCTCTTCCTCCCTCTCTCTCCCTCTCCCTCCCTTTCTCCTCTTCCTCTCTTTCTCCTCTTCCTCCCTCTCTCCTCTTCCTCCCTCTCTCCTCTTCCTCCCTTTCTCCTCTTCCTCCCTCTCTCCCTCTTCCTCCCTCTCTCCCTCTTCCTCCCTCCCTCCCTCCCTCTCCCTCTTCCTCCCTCTCCTCCCTCCCTCCCTCTCCCTCTTCCT
>NC_091577.1:14806076-14808576 GCF_042767895.1 Penaeus vannamei | reverse complement strand
CACTAGTTATTACTCCCCCTCCCCTCCCCATTGAACTGCTAACGTTTAAACCAACCAACCATTTATAGATAATCGTAATGATTTACGTTATTAGTCATAATGTAACAATCCTAACCGTTGTTACTGGACGCAACGAGTCGAGGTTCTCGTTGACAAAGTTTAAGATAGGGTTTTATGTCCTTTTTGCATTGACGCGACTGGTAGCGCGGGAAAATTTAATATTTTGTGAGAAAATGCAGTTGGTTACTTATAATGAAGCTCTTTATTATTGCTTAGATTTTCTTTTAATTAAGGTAGACATTGCTTACGAAGGATCGAAGAAAATTCCACACAGGATATTTTAAATACACCCCCTATATTGATTAAATTGATACCACACAGGTGTGCACCACTGAAGAACTTAACTTATATAAATACAGATAACTTATATAGATACAGATAACTTATATAAATACAGATAACTTATACAAATACAGATAACTTATAACAATACAGATAACTTATATAAATACAGATAACTTATATAGATATAGATAACTTATATAAATACAGATAACTTATATAGATACAGATAACTTATATAGATACAGATAACTTATACAAATACAGATAACTTATATAAATACAGATAACTTATATAAGTTATCTGTATTTGTATAAGTTATCTGTATTTATATAAGTTAAGTTCTTCAGTGGTGCACACCTGTGTGGTATCAATTTAATCAATAAAGGGGGTGTATCTAAAATATCCTGTGTGGATTTTTCTTCGATCCTTCGTAAGCAATGCCTACCATAATTATGGTAGATAACTTATATAAATACAGATAACTTAGATAGATACAGATAACTTAGGTAGATACAGATAACTTATATAGATACAGATAACTTATATAAATACAGATAACTTAGATAGATACAGATAACTTAGGTAGATACAGATAACTTATATAGATACAGATAACTTATATAAATACAGATAACTTATATAAATACAGATAACTTATATAAATACAGATAACTTATATAGATACAGATAACTTATATAAATACAGATAACTTATATAGATACAGATAACTTATATAGATACAGATAACTTATATAAATACAGATAACTTATATAGATACAGATAACTTATATAGATACAGATAACTTATATAAATACAGATAACTTATATAAATACAGATAACTTATATAAATATAGATAACTTATATAAATATAGATAACTTATATAAATACAGATAACTTATATAAATACAGATAACTTATATAGATACAGATAACTTATATATATACAGATATAAAAATACAGATAACTTATATAAATACAGATAACTTATATAGATACAGATAACTTATATAAATACAGATAACTTATATAGATACAGATAACTTATATAGATACAGATAACTTATATAGATACAGATAACTTCTTATATAAATACAGATAACTTATATAAATACAGATAACTTATATAAATACAGATAACTTATATAAATACAGATAACTTATATAGAAACAGATAACTTATATAGAAACAGATAACTTATATAAATACAGATAACTTATATAGATACAGATAACTTATATAGATACAGATAACTTATATAGACACAGATAACTTATATAGATACAGATAACTTATATAGATACAGATATCTTATATAAATACAGATATCTTATATAAATACAGATAACTTATATAAATACAGATAACATATAAATACAGATAACTTATATAAATACAGATAACTTATATAAAAACAGATATATAAATACAGATAACATATAAATACAGATAATTTATATAACTACAGATAACTTATATAACTACAGATAACTTATATAACTACAGATAACTTATATAAATACAGATAACTTATATAAAAAAGATAACTTATATAAAAACAGATAACTTATATAAAAACAGACAATTTATATAAAAACAGATAACTTATATAAATACAGATAACTAATATAAATACAGATAACTTATATAAATACAGATAACTTAAAAACAGATATATAAATACAGATAACATATAAAAACAGATAACTTATATAAATACAGATAACTTATATAAAAACAGATATATAAATACAGATAACATATAAATACAGATAATTCATATAACTACAGATAACTTATATAACTACAGATAACTTATATAAAAACAGATAACATATAAAAACAGATAACTTATATAAAAACAGATAACTTATATAGATACAGATAACTAATATAAATACAGATAACTTATATAAATATAGATAACTTACATAAAAACAGATATATGAATACAGATAACATATAAATACAGATAACATATAAAAACAGGTAACATATAAATATAGATAACATATAAATACAGCTAACTTATATAAATACAGATAACATATAAATACAGATTACTTATATAAATACAGATAACATATAAATACAGATAACCTATATAGATACAGATAACTTATATAGATACAGATAACTTATATAAAT
>NC_091577.1:14786076-14791076 GCF_042767895.1 Penaeus vannamei | reverse complement strand
AACAGAGGGATTTTATTCAGCGATGGAGAGCTTCAGTAAGCCGAAAGACCGGTATCCGAACTCGTCTCATACAGAACGAGTGAACAGAGGGATTTTATTCAGCGATGGAGAGCTTCAGTAAGCCGAAAGACCGGTATCCGGACACGTCTCATCTCCACATACCCTTGCAAAGCCATGTCATGCAAATGTCATGCAAAGTGACAGGCAGTTTCAGGCAGCATGAAAAGGCTGGCATGGCTTTCTTTGGATGAGATTTGGCGTGTATTCGTTTTATAATTTTTTAAGTCATTTATCTATCTATTCATTTGTTTGTGATATTTTTTCGTTATTTTCTGCGTTTCATAAAAACTGTATATATACACATTCATATATAGAATAACCCACTGAGTCACTCATATTTCTCACCCACTCACTCACATACTCCCGCACACATAGGTGTATGTACGTGTCTGTGTATGTATATGTATATGTGTATGTGTATGTATATGTATATGAATGTGTATGTATATGTATATGTATATGAATGTGTATGTATGTGTATGTATATGTGCATGTATATGTGTATGCATATGCATATGTGTATGTGTATGTGTATGTATATGTGTATGTGTGTGTGTATGTATATGTGTATGTGTATGTGTATCTGTATGTGTATGTATATGTGTATGTGTATCTGGATCTGTATGTGTATGTGTATGTATATGTGTATGTGTATGTGTACGTATATGTGTATGTGTGTGTGTGTTTCCATGTCCATAAAGTTACCATTTTACTTAAAGCGTTTTAAGCAGGGGGGGGGGGGGGGCTGGGCAAGAATTCTTGCCTAAAGGCCAAGAACTGTACCGTTCCCTGCTTAAAACGCTTTCCAAGGCAGGCAAGCCTTGTTCAGTGATGCCAGACATTAGGAAGTGTCTTCCTATAAAGTACAAATTGTAACAGTCCTTGGGGAGCATAGAAAAGTAAAAAAACAACAACACAACATATACATATTTGGGTTTTATAAGCAATAGACAAGTATTCCGACCAACAGTCTCGGAGACAGATAACTTATGCATAAGTTGAGGGTGGAGTTTATTTCATTGGCGTTTGAACGCGCATTTCAAAACAGCTGACAAGCTAGCGAAGCAAGATGGCAGAGAAGTAAATAAATGTACCCAAACATCTTAACAAAGCGCAATATTTTCTCCTATATTCATATAAAGTGCCTCTAAAACAGTGACACACACTTCCGATGGGCAACCCTTACACTCTGACGCGCTATCAAAACAAATGAACATCCCTGGACTAAAATATAGGCCTACCCATTCCCATATATCCGATTTTATGAAGTTAAATATAACAGTCACCGAATACAATATCAACAGAAGATGTTGCTAGAATTTCTCTGACTTCTTTCACTTGAAATATTCTTTATTTCATAGAATAGCAGATATATTCTCGATTTAGAGAGACGAGGAATTTAAAAGAGATAAATTGTTCGTCTTATAACAATTTTTGATTTATAAATAAAATCTTTTAATTCCCATAATCCCCAATATCTCCTTTCGTTTTCAGTTAATTTCAATTTCTTTTAATAGGATCTTATGGAAGTTACAGAATCAGATACCGTGAAAAAAATATTTCTCTGATAAAATATTAAGCGGAATTCTTGGCCAACGCCCGCATTCGAAGGATTGTGACCAGGACGGTACGCGAACGACGCTGTTTCCATGGTGACGGTATACCGCTTGACTTAGCAAGCGCAAGTCATCTACGGGAGTCGCTTGAGAAAGCAAGCGAAATGCTCGAGTTAGCAAGAAAAAGTCTTGAGATTTTAGGCAAGAAATTTCCCTGCTTAAAACGCCGACCGGCCACTTCCACCACTTAGTCCGGTTATAAAACGACTTCTCATCTTTGCCGAATTTTCTCTTTACTGTTGACATGCATTTCCTCTCTTAAAAATTCTCCTCATGGCGTCCCTCGATCTCTGGCGACCTGCTTCTCCTCTCTTTTAAATCTTCCGTTTATTCCTTTTTTTTCCAGTTAACAGTCCATTTCAATTTGTATACGTTTTGTTGTTGTTGTTGTTGTTAGTCCAATTTCATATCTTGTTCTTTTTTAAAAGTTTTTGGTTTTAGTTCTTTACTCCTGACCTTACCTAACTCCTGCTTTACCTCATTTCCTGTCTGATTCTTACCAAACTAATTCCTTTCTCTAACTCCTGCCTTGCTGCACGCCTTTCTTATCTAACTTCTGTCTGACCTAACCCCTATCCTACGTAATCCCTGCCTTAGCTAACTCCTATCTTTTCTAATCGTATCTAATTCGTATCCAATTCCTATCGTACGTAACTCTTTGTCTTGCCTAACACCTGCCTTGCTGAACTACTTTCTCACCAAACTTCCTTTTTTTTCCGTAGCTACTATCTAATCAAACTCTTGTCTTACGTAAGTTTCTTCCTACCTAACTCCATCCTATCTTATCTACCTCCTTTCGTACCTATCTCCAACCTTACTCAACCCCGGTGTTACCTTTCTAATTCATAGCTTACCCAATTCCTATCTCACCTCATTCACATTTTACCAAACTCTTACCTTACCCAATTCTTACATTTCCAGGCTAATGCACATCTTACCTAACTCCTACCTTACCCAATGCCTATCTCTCCTAACTAATTCACATCTTACCTAACTCCTACCTTACCCAACACATCTCTCCTAGCTAATTCAGATCTTTCCTATTTCCAATCTTACTCCTATTTCTATCTTCCTATTTTTCCAAGCTCATTTCACGTCATACCTATCATTACCTATCTTAACTCCTACCTGACCCAACTCCTGCCTCGCTGACCATCAGTCTCATGGCCCTCTCATTTCAGCCTTTCGGATAAATCTGACCTCTCTCCTTGATGCTGAATCTTGGCCAAATCTCATTTATTATCATTCTTGATATCTTTCCTTTCTCTTCGCTTTCTCTTATCAGCTGGCGACGCGTTCGATTTCTTTCGCCTTCTTTGGCTTAGTCTTCGTCGGTGATAAGGAATCGTTGATGTGAGGTTTTCTTCTCTTATCCTTCTTCTCTTGGTTATTGGAAGTTCTCTGATTCCTCGTTCGTTCTGTTCTGTTCCGGGACTTTGTTGGTTTTGTTGGTATCTGTTCGTTAGGGTTTTGAAGTTTATTGTGGTTGTGTGTATTTTCTCCTAGTGTGTGTGTATGTATTTTATTCTTTTTCTTTCTTTTTTTAGTTTTGAAAGATATTTTGTCTTAATCAATTTCTCTTTTATGTCTATCAGGGTTTTTCCTTTTGTCATTTCTTAAGATATTTTTCCTTACGATATTCTCAATCACACTCGTTCCCTTTCTCTTTATCGCATTCTTTAGACTTCTCTCTACTGAAGTCAACGTCACACACACACACACGCACACATACACGCACACACACATACACACACACACACACACGCACACACACACGCACACACACACACACACACACACACACACACACAAATACACACACACACACAAACACACACACAGACACATATATGTATATATATTTTCTTTTTCATTTCCTCCCCCTGAATTTTACTGTCCATTTTTGCTTTCCTGATTCGGTAATTATATCCTTAATTTCTTTCTTTTCATTCTGCTGTTCGACTTCATTCGCTCTGCTATTGTCCTATTTTCTTTTGTACATTCTATTTTTTCTTGATTTTTTTTTCTTATTGTCTTCCAGGATTTTTTTGTGATATCATATTCTGAAATTGTACACATCTAGATTTGTTTTTTTTCTTTCTCCTAAAAGTCTTCTTTTGAAAGGAAATATTTGAGGGAATTTTATGTGTGCTTGTGTATGTGTGCGTCGCTCTTTTCGTCTCCTTCCCAACCTCTCCCTCTCTCTCTCCCTTCCTTCCCTCCGCCTCCCCCTACGTCTCCTTCCCAACCTCTCCCTCCCTTCACTCTATTCTTCTCAAAATTCCTCTTGCCTCACCCTCTCCTCACTCGCCTCACTCTCTCTCCCTCTCCCTCCTCTCCCTTTCTCCCCTCCGCCTCTCCCTACGTCTCCTTCCCAACCTCTCCCCCCCTCTCTCTCTCCCTTCACCCTATTCTTCTCAAAATTCTTCTTGCCTCCCTTACCCTCTCCTCCCTCTCCTCACTCGCCTCTCTCTCTCCCTCTCCCTCCTCTCCCTTTCCTCCCTCCACCTCTCCCTACGTCTCCTTCCCAACCTCTCCCCCTCTCTCTCTCTCTCTTCACCCGATTCTTCTCAAAATTCCTCTTGCCTCCCTTACCCTCTCCTCACTCGCCTCTCTCTCTCCCTCTCCCTTTCTCCCCTCCGCCTCTCCCTACGTCTCCTTCCCAACCTCTCCCTCCCTTCACCCTATTCTTCTCAAAATTCCTCTTGCCTCCCTTACCCTCTCCTCCCCTCTCCTCTCTCACCCTCACCCACTGAATTTTCCTTTAGCATCGAACATCTCTCGCCTTAGGGACTTCACTCCCGCAAGAGTCTTGAAAAGTGGATTTTGTACCGTAGAGTTTCTCCCCTTTTCTTTTAGTTTAAATGTATATGTAAAATGTATATATATGAAATATATCTATAATGTATGATATACATACCTATACATAGGTATGTTTAAGTGTGCATGTATATACTGTATACACACACAAACAAATATACATATACATATGTGTGTATAAATATATAATAGAAATGAATATATATGCGTGTGTGTGTGTGTGTGTGTGTGTGTGTGTGTGTGTGTGTGTGTGTGTGTGTGTGTGTGTGTGTGTGTGTGTGTGTGTGTGTGTGCGTGCGTGCGTGCGTGCGTGCGTGCGTGCGTGCGTGCGTGCGTGTGTGTGTGTGTGGAATTTAAAGAAAATGAGAAAATAAATAGAAGCGATATATCGTAGCTGAAAAATCATACCACTTATCCGACTTTCCGTCGCTATCATGATTATAAAAAGAACATGAAGTCAGATCGTCTTATTGACTTCAAGTTTCCCATAAAACTTTCGAGGCA
>NC_091577.1:14758576-14761076 GCF_042767895.1 Penaeus vannamei | reverse complement strand
TCTACACATCATTTCTCTCTCTCTCTACACACACACACACACATACGCACACACACACACACACACACACACACACACACACACACACACACACACACACACACACACACACACACACACACACACACACACACACGTGCACGCACACATACACACACACACGAACATACTCACATCGCCCAAGTGGATAAAATAACCAACGAGGAATTACATTTATGAATTCTTCGCCACTTTTCGAAAAGCATTTTATCGTAAAAGACCAGAGCGCTCACTACGACAACGTAATGGATGGATGTGAGGTAATGGTAAAGAAGTAAACACACACACACACACACACACACACACATACATGTATATATATGTATGTATGTGTATATATATATATATATATATATATATATATATATATATATATATATATATATGAATATAAGTATATACATATATTTATATATATATACATACATACATACATACATACATATATATATATATATATATATATATATATATATATATATATATATGTATGTATGTATGTATGTATATATAAATATATGTATATACTTATATTCATACATATATATATATACACACATACATACATATATATATGTATGTGTGTGTGTGTGTGTGTGTGTGTGTGTGTGTGTGTGTGTGTGTGTGTGTGTGTGTGTGTGTGTGTGTGTGTGTGTGTGTGTGTGTGTGTGTGTGTGTGTGTGTGTGTGTGTGTGCATGTGTATGTGTGTGTGTGTGATATTCATTAATTTTCATTAATGATCATATTACAAGTAAGGATAATAATAATAATAATAGAAATGATTACAGTAATAATACAACATTAAAAATAGCAATAATGATAACAGCAATAATAGTAATCATAATAATGAAAGTAATAAGAATAATGATGATGATCATAATAATAATATTAATAATAGTAATAATGATAATAATAATAATAATAATAACAATAATAAAATAATAACAATAATAAAAATAAAATGACAATGATAACGATAAGATGATAATGCTACCATAATTACATGAATTATATATGATCACAAAAAAAACGATATAACTCGAACGATTTCTTTCTCCCATCATTTCTCATCACATTCCCTTGAAAGCATAGATGAATTTGCATACCGCTTCCGCTACTCAGAACTCGGACACCCTCGAAGGCTCTTTGCAATACCTTAATTTCACGGCCAGCGAATACGACAAACGCTCCAGTGACGTCATTCGTGGCTGTTCAAGTCACTTTTTTTTATATATAAGTCTTGAATTTTAAAAGGGATAATTTGAGAAGCAGTCGCCGCGTTGCAGTGGTGGCGCGCGCGGCTGTGTACCTTGGCGGTCGGTCACTCGGCGCGCGGGTACGAATCCTGGGCGAGGATGCGGGACTGAGAGGCCGGGCATCCACTCAGCATCCATTCGGCATCCATTCGGCACCCACTCGGCATCCACTCGGCATCCACTCGGCACCCACTCCGCATCCACTCGGCATCCACTCGGGGTAACGGTCGCCACCTGCCTAGTGAAATTCCTTCGAATAAAGACACCTTTTTTGCCTTTGTGATTGAATATGTTTTTATAAACACACACACACAAGCACACATACATATACATACATATACGTATGGTGATATCGATGTAATTACAAAAATGTCATTCATACTTTTGTTTTGAAGGGATATCAGTTTAGTGTTAGAACGAATAGAGTAAATTAAGACAAATATCTGTAAATGGTTAACTTGTCTAAATGTTTCTAAGTCAATAGGGAGGAGGCACAAGCAGCGATACCATCCTCATTTTTCATTCTGTACAGAGGTATGCTCAGTGTAGTAATAAAAGTTTTGTTTCACCCGGAAATCCAAGGTTGTAATGCTGGATAGGTGAATTAATGGAAATGTTGAATTCCTATGCATGGAATTATGATTATCAAGATGGTTTCCTTACTCTCATTCCGCACAGAGAGAAAGAGAGATCGGGGAAAATTTGTGTTCAAAACAACACTCCATGATTCTGCCTGCCCAATGTTTATAGATTTTATTTATCTCATATCATCATCATTATCAATATTGTTTATTGAAGCAATTAGTCGAAGGAGACAATTCCAACTGTGTCAAGAAATTAATCAGGAGTGCAACTATAGATCAAAGGAAAGTTGGGAAAGGAGAATCATCAAGCGGATGATTGATCACTTGTTTGTCCAAGGTAATTCTGGAAGCATATGAGGGAGTGGGCGTGAGTCTCTCGATCCCATTTCACTTTTGGTCTTATAATATCTATTTTTTATGATTATTCATTTATGGTTGTTTGGAAAAAGGAAGGTGTAGAGCTTAAAATATAAAGTAGTCGAAGAAGATATATATAAATTTCTTTCACGTTTATAGCTAAGATTTACATTATGACGTGGAATTGGTTAAAGCTGTTTTCATGACAGGTGTAGCTTCGGTGCACACACTCAGCAGAGCAACAAATTCAAACTACCCCTGAA
>NC_091577.1:14721076-14736076 GCF_042767895.1 Penaeus vannamei | reverse complement strand
TGCAATTCAGTTGTTTCCAAAGAACAAGGAAGGGAAAAGGAGGGAGAAAGTAGAGAGGAGGAGGAATAGAGAAGTAAAGGGGAGGGAGAAAGAGAGAGGAGGAGGAATAGAGAAGTAAAGGGGAGGGCTAAGGAGGGAGGAGGAATAGAGAAGTAAAGGGGAGGGCTAAGGAGGGAGGAGGAATAGAGAAGTAAAGGGGAGGGCTAAGGAGGGAGGAGGAATAGAGAAGTAAAGGGGAGGGATAAGGAGGGAGGAGGAATAGAGAAGTAAAGGGGAGGGATAAGGAGGGAGGAGGAGGAATAGAGAAGTAAAGGGGGAGGGATA
This sequence comes from Penaeus vannamei, assembly GCF_042767895.1. NCBI lineage: Eukaryota > Metazoa > Arthropoda > Malacostraca > Decapoda > Penaeidae > Penaeus > Penaeus vannamei. The sequence goes on along the minus strand of NC_091577.1, from coordinate 14,735,752 downwards.
AGGAGGTAGGAAGGAATAGAGAAGTAAAGGGGAGGGCTAAGGGAGGGAGGAGGAATAGAGAAGTAAAGGGGAGGGCTAAGGGAGGGAGGAGGAATAGAGAAGTAAAGGGGAGGGGCTAAGGAGGGAGGGAGGAATAGAGAAGTAAAAAGGGGGAGGGATAAGGAGGAGGGAGGAGGAATAGAGAAGTAAAGGGGAGGGCTAAGGAGGGAGGAGGAATAGGAGAAGTAAAGGGGGAGGGCTAAGGAGGGGGAGGAGGAATAGAGAAGTAAAGGGGAGGGCTAAGGAGGGAGGAGGAATAGAGAAGTAAAGGGGAGGCTAAGGAGGGAGGAGGAATAGAGAAGTAAAGGGGAGGGATAAGGAGGGAGGAGGAATAGAGAAGTAAAGGGGAGGGCTAAGGAGGGAGGAGGAAAAGAGAAGTAAAGGGGAGGGCTAAGGAGGGAGGAGGAATAGAGAAGTAAAGGGGAGGGCTAAGGAGGGAGGAGGAATAGAGAAATAAAGGGGAGGGATAAGGAGGGAGGAGGGAAGACGGAAGAGGGGAGATGGGAGAGGGTGAGGGGGGTAAAAGGAGGGAGAGAGAGAGGAGAGAGGGGGAAATAATGAGGAGGGAGGGGAAGAAGGAGTAACAAGAGAAAGAATCAGAGGAAGGAAGAAACTTCAATAGATAAACAGACATCGACACGCAATTTCTCTCCTCTCTTTCTATCCATTTATCTATGTTATCATATATCTATCTCATTATCTCCCTCTTTCCTATCCCCCTTCTCTCTCTCTCTCTCTCTCTCTCTCTCTCTCTCTCTCTCTCTCTCTCTCTCTCTCTCTCTGTCTCTCTCTCTCTCTCTCTCTCTCTCACACACACACCCATAAAGAGAGAGAGAGAGAGAGAGAGAGAGAGAGAGAGAGAGAGAGAGAGGGAGGAAGAGAAGGAGGGAAGGAGAGTGAAGGAGAGGGAGAGGGAGAGGGAGAGGGAGAGAGGAGAGGAGAGGAGGAGAGGGAGAGGGGGAGAGGGGAGAGGGAGATGGGAGAAGGGTAGAGGGAGATGAGAGAGAGAGAGAGAGAGAGAGAGAGAGAGATAGAGAGAGAGAGAGAGGAGAGAAGGAGAGAGAGAGAGAGGGAGAGAGGGAGAGGGAGGGAGAGAGAGAGAGATAGAGAGAGAGAGAGAGAGAGAGAGAGAGAGAGAGAGAGAGAGAGAGAGAGAGAGAGAGAGAGAGAGAGAGAGAGAGAAAGAGAGAGAGAGGGAGGAAGAGAAGGAGGGAGGGAGGAGAGAGGGAGAGGGAGAGGGAGAGGGAGACAGGGAGAGAGAGAGAGAGAGAGAGAGAGAGAGAGAGAGAGAGAGAGAGAGAGAGAGAGAGAGAGAGAGAGAGAGAGAGAGAGAGAGAGAGAGAGAGAGAGAGAGAGAAATTTCACACTGCAATTAATAAAGTATTGCGAAGTCTCCTTTCAAGCAATTGAACTTTCTACAGAGTCTGAACTCTTGTCAATTTTCTGGGTCGCTTTCATTCCAAGAAATCCAAGGCTGCCTTATTTGCTGAATGTTCTTCTAATATATCCAATTTGTCATCAATTTTGAGTCCGATATTATATTCTTCAAGTCGTCCTTTCTCTTATATTTTGCTTAAATCATATAAAAAAAATCCTAGAATGGGCTATCATTAGTTGTCTTTTAAATCTTCATTATTTTTTATAATTATCATCTAATTCATTCAGATATTTATCGATCTATGGATTTCATTATATTACCATCAATACCATTATCATTAATATTATTAAAAATACTACTACTATTAGCATTACTACTACTATCATTCCTAATCATACTATCATCATCATCATCATTTTTATTAATCTGTTTATTCATTTATCCTTTTATTTACTGCCAGTAGAGACCAGTTGCAGGTAAGTACAATTCGGGTTCTGCAGCACGGATCCGCCCTGTCTGCTCTTCGTGTTGGGTGTCGACGCTATTTCACTGACTTGGTGCTGTGTAGGAGCTTCGTGAAGTTCATGGTAATCCCTCCAGTGCTGCAAGGAGGACGCACTGACAGGAAGTGTAGTGTTACGGGATTAGGGTGATGCTTTTGGTACGAACAGATTCAAAACTTGGGATTATACTTGTTATGAGGTTCTAGGGTTTGCTGTCAAATTGGATGATCTTCCCGACGTATGTCCTTCCTTCTGCTTCTCCTCCTCCTCCTCCTTCTAATGTTCCGTCTCCTGCACCTCCTCCTCCTTCTGTTCTTCCGTCTCCTGCACCTTCTCCTCCTCCTTCCTCCCGTTCTTTCTCCCCTACCCCTCCACTTCCTCCGTCTTTCTCCTCCTTCCCATCTTCTTCTCCTCCTCCTCCTCCTCCGAAGAACTTACAAGAAGCCGTCCTTCCCTTAATCTCTTAAAGTACTCCCTCAGACTCGCATCTCCATATTGATACGAGAGATCCAATGCATAAAACCGGGTTGAATAGAAGTCAACATCCCTCCTCCTTCCTCATTTCCATTTCTCAATTCCTCCTCCTCCTCTCCTCCCTCCAGATTTTCCACTTTAGAAAACTTCTTCTTCCTCGACGTTGTAGAATTTCGTAAATATTATGTAGATAAGGACTGACTCTATTGCGTCATATTCTTAAACCATATTGGACACTGGTTGCAGATAATGGGTTGAAAAGAAGTCGGTATTCTTTTTCACCCATTTCCATTCCTGAATTCTCCTCCACCTTCTGTGTTATTTTGAGTGGATTCGATGAGCGTTTGATGACCACGTGCATCAGAAGAAAAGAACGTCAAAGCATATCTCTAATTCTACGCCATGAGACTCACTAAACCCGGGTTGAACAAGAGACCTCATTTCCATCTGTTAATTCTTCTCTCTACTCTCTCCATATTTTCCTCTTTGAAGACGTTTGTTTGCGGATATCATCGCATTTCACAGGCATTATCAGGGCCGAGAAAACCCTGGTGCTTCATAACCCATATGGCATTCGATTGCATAAGCTCTGGGCTCAATAGGAGTCAATTTTCCTTTCCACCCTTTCCATTTCGAAATTCCCGATCCTTTCTCGCATTTCTATGGCATTTCTACCTTAAGGATGTTTTTTCTTCCTATGTTATATCAAGGTTATCATTATAGAGATTATGACTGAGCTTATACTAAGTATGTGAATGGTTTCGTCATGAACCTACCTCTTTTCCCGTAGAAATCTATGTCGAATTATTGATCTATTTATTTATCTAAATCTTTTATCTTTTTTTCTTATATTTATTTATCATTATTATTTTCATTTCACTGAACATCTCTTATTACCTCTTTTTTTTAAGGTTTCTGCTGCCAAAAGGCCTTGTTTATAGACATAAGAATAATTTATACGAATTACATGAATGAAAGACTGAGAATATTCTAACGCGATACATGTTACCGCATAAACATGTGAAAGTTTGCATTAAAACCAGTATTTCTCTTTTTCTTTATTCATAATTTGCCTCTTTCCTGAATTTAAACCTTCCACTTCAAATGAGCTTGTTTCATGGATATTGTACGAATCAGACTGGTATAATGACAACGCATTCATTATGATTTAAATTAATTCAAGTTCGACCATTTTCATGACTAAATTCCGTCGATAGCTTACCGGCCGATTTGTTAAAATTGTGCGAGGTCGACCCAATGAACATTCATTATACGGACATGTATATACACTCAAATAAATACATATCAGTCTAGACATGCAAATCTGTCTGTCTCATATATATAAATATAAATATAAATAAATATATATATATATATTAATTAATCAATTAAAGTGTACAAGCATGTCTGCAAAATTCTCTTTATATTTAATTATTCTGCTTGTAAAAAATACCATTTGTGATGGTTATGATGTATTAACGATCATGCTACTAATATTTTAATCATAAGAATGATGGAAAATATGAATGATAATGATAATAACTATATCAATACTACTACTACTAACAATAATAACATTGCTAATAAGAATGATTATAATGACAATAATAATAACAATAACACTAATAATAAAATGATGATAATAATAATGATAATATTGATATCAATTATGATGATGATGATGATGATGATGATTCTGATAATAGCAATAATGAGAAAGATAAAATAATGATTCTAATAATGATGATGATTTATTTAAATAATATTTATTTATATGATTAATATTATTGTTGCTTTTAAAATGGATATCATTATAGTCGTTGTTTTCATTATCATTACTATACTCACCATCATTATTATCGTGTCCCTTTTTCAAGATAAAAATACTCATAATTCTTTCTTCTCTAACTGTGCATTTGAGCCACTTAAAAAAAAAAAAAAAAAAAAAAAAAAAAAATATATATATATATATATATATATATATATATATACATAAATATATAAAATAAAAGATAAATAAATAAAAAAAATACATAACCAATATAAAATAATAACGATAATAACAATAACGATAACAGTGAATAGCTAAATAAGTCCGCGTTTCATCTTCTAAATGGCAACCTCCCATTCAATTCAGTGTCCAATTTGTTAATTAAATGTTCGAATTAAACGACAGTTCGGATTCACATACCTTCCCCTTTCCTATTTATTTTCGTTTAATCTGTTAATCATTTTTAATTTCGTTTTTTTAATTTTTTTATTCAGGTTTGTACGCCATTCTTATCCTTGTTCTTATTTACATGTACTTTTTATCTATCTTAATCTGTTTCAAACGGTAAAGCCAAGATTTTTTTTTTTTTTTTTTTTTTTTTTTTGTATGTCTGAATGTTTATTTCTCTCTATCTCTCTCTCTCTCTATCTAACTATCTCTTTCTTTCTTTTTTATCCCGATTTTTTTTTTTTTTTTTTTAATTCCCTAATTGCAAGCCGTACACGTACTTCATCCACTCTTGGGAAAAGGATAGCTGGCAACTCACTCCGGAATGTGTTGTACACAGCTTAAGTCTCATTTGTGAGAAGAAAAAAAAACAAGTGGTGTTCGACTGAAAATTCTAATCTAAAAAATAACAATATTGAAGTAAAAAAAAATATATATATATATATGTGTGTGTAGATTTAAAAAATGCAAAATATATGAAGATTGAAGAATGAATTGCCACAAACTTCATTTCGGACTAGCATCCTATTTCGAGATATTTGATTTACCGAAACTCTTGTTGTTAACTACTGTCTAATTTCTATAAATTTAACTATTCATGATTCAATGTTTATTATTAGCCTTATATTTTTTCCCTATTAATCACAGTGATCAAATTTATCAATTGTAATCGTTCCAAGTGGAAAATTATTATTTTCAGCGCCACAAAAAAAAAAAAATAATAAAAAAAATAAATAAATAAAATAATAACAATAATAACAATAATAACAATAATAATAATAATAATAATAATAATAATAATAATAATAATAATAATAATAATAATAATAATAATAATAATAATAATAATAATAATAATAATAAATAAATAAATAAATAAATAAAAATAAATAGTCCAATCACTTATCTTCTCAGTTGCCATACCCTAAAAAAATATTTCGACATCAATCATAATACCGCAAAAAGAATCATTACTTGCCTAATCACTCATTCCTGTTTATTCCCTCTTTATCATAATAAAGCGTGTGAAAAGTCAAGAGAAATGATTTACAGTTTGGTTGACACTGCTTCATGATTTTAATATCTGGATTCAGTCTGCTTTAGTGTTCAGGGATGTACAATTCATGGAGACTTTCTTGCAGATCTGTATGTTATATCAGAAAGACCAAACAGGCCAAACAGACCAGACCAAGCAAGCCAAGCATACCAGGCCAGGCAAACAAGACCAAGCAGACCAGGTAGAGCAGACAGGCCAAGCAGACCAGACCAAAAAGGCCAAGCAGATCAGACAGACCAAACAGGCCAGGCAGGTCAGGCAAACAAGACCAAGCAGACCAAACAGGCCAAGCAGACCAGACCAAATAAACAAACTGGTCAAGAAGACCAAGCAAGCCAGGTAGACCAAACAGGCCAAGCAGACCAGACCGGAAAAGGTTTAAGATAGGACCGCACCGACTAGGAGAAAATTGAAGATCACAGACTTGTAGGCGATGGAAAATTACATATCTTGATATGAAAATTGATTTGTAGAGGTGAACCTATTCGAGTTAAACGACGAAGATGTGACGCGCAAAATGCCCATGTGCCTCCAGCTACTAAAGGCCGTGTCACACTTGGACTTTTTCCGCATTACTTTTCCGCTGGCACCACGGAAATCGTGGTCATTTTGGCTCGCGCAGTCACACTAGCGATGAGAACCACGGAAACAGTCCGACCAAAATTCTAAACACAGAAAGATGGGTTCAACCCCCGCACAGGCTCTGGCGATGATGGACGTTATTCTGGCTATGTGGCGACGATTTAATGCGAAACAACGAATGTGTAATGCTAAATAAGGGCGTATTCTCGCTACTCTCATCTAGTCAGCTGACGGGGGAACGTGGACACGAATGTAAACAAACAGGCGAGCAGCTAGTTACAAACTTGTAACTACTTTTATGAAATACAAGAGAATTTTGCCAATTTTAAAATATTACTTACAGTTTAGTCTGTCTTTCTGAATCGTTTTATATTATAAATACTTTTTTTTACATTACTATAACTACTATATTTTAGCTTATCATTTGAACCAAAAATGACCATGGAAACTTACCAGCGAAAACGATAATTATCGTTTGACTGGAATTTATCGCATTCACCCAAGATACATGCGGTAGCGAGACAAAAACAACGAAAACGTGAAAGAACCACGGAAATTGTGCTAGTGTGACACTCCCTTTAATCCTCATCCACCTAATGTTTATAAAGTTCTCGCGCAGTTTTCACAACTACTGCTGGGCCACTGCGCATGTACGTCACATGACGTCAATACGAATCGTGTATTTTTTTTTAACTTTTCATGTATATTTCATACGGATCTATCTTAATACTTTCGGTTTTATAAACCGATTATGTTATTCAATTTTTGGGGGGTCTCGCATTGACAGTGTTTAGTCGGTTATGGCCTGTGTTTTACATTTTTTTTTTTTTTTTTTTTTTACAACCGTTGCATTTCCTATTCTGCGCGCGTAAATTAAGGAGGGTCACTTTGACAGCCGGTCAGTCTGAAGTATGGCTAACCGGTGTCAAGCCTGTGACAGTGGGTTTGGTGAATTTTTCAAAAAGTTTTCAGGAGATTTCGAATGTCTTTTCCATGGCTATAGTAAACATTTACCCAAGCAGGTCAGGCACACCAGACCAGACCAAGCAGGTCAGGCACACCAGACCAGACCAAGCAGGTCAGGCACACCTGACCAGACCAAGCAGGTCAGGCAGACCAGACCAAGCAGGTCAGGCAGGACCAAGCAGGTCAGGCACACCAGACCAGACCAAGCAGGTCAGGCAGACTTTACTAAGCAGGTCAGGCAGACCAGACCAAGCAACACGACTATCAGCCGAAATTTCATTCGTACAGGGTCTGGCGGCAAATATCTGGCACACACTAACAAAAATATTATCACAAAGACTGAATGATAATTTTAAAATATTATCACAGAGACTGAATGAAGATGAAGAAAAAATATAAATCATGTAAAAAAGAACGTTACCTGACATCTTATACATTAATATCCTTTAACCGTTTCACTTCATTTCAAATTCGTACTTCACTCATTTCTTTCAAAAACACAGACCGAAGGCACACGCTTGATATTCCAAAACAATATTTCAATATTCATACCTCATAGTATTTACACATGAAAATGAAAACAAAATTTTAAGAATTAGATAAAAAAATCTTGAAGACCTCAGTCGAGAAGCCGTCTTTCCTCCGACTTCAATTGAGGCGAAGAATCGAAACGTTTCGGATTCGCGAGTCGGTGGTGAGGGAGTGAACCCGCTAATGACAGTGACAACAAACAGCGATACGAACCCTTAACCCCTCAAAATGCATGTGTGTGTGTGTGTGTGTGTGCATAAGTACATACTTGCCTATACACACACACACACATACATATATATATACATACATATATATATATATATATATATATATATATATATGTATTAATATATATATACATGTATATATACATATACGTACATGTATACTTACATATACATACATGTATATATATACATATACATACATGTACATATACATATACATATACATACATGTACATATACATATACATACATGTACATATACATATACATACATGTACATATACATATACATACATGTATATATACATATACATACATGTATATATACATATACATACATGTATATATACATATACATACATGTATATATACATATACATACATGTATATATACATATACATACATGTATATATACATATACATACATGTATATATACATATACATAAATGTATATATACATATACATAAATGTGTATATACATATACATAAATGTGTATATACATATACATAAATGTATATATACATATACATAAATGTATATATACATATACATAAATGTATATATACATATACATACATGTTTATATACATATACATCCATGTATATATATACATATATAATATATATATATATATATATATATATATATATATATATATATATGCATATATACATATATGTATATATACACATATGCATGCATGTATAAGCATACATATACATATATGTATGTGTGTGTGTGTGTGTGTTTATATGTATGTATGTATATATATACATATATATGTATATATATACATATATATGTATGTATGTATATAATATATATTTGTAAATTTGTTTATAAGAGGCTGATTTAATGTTAAAAAACCTGGAAAATAGAAAAAAAAAGTTTCAGTCACGAAAGATTCGAACCGCGCGGCATTATGCGAACGAACGAACGAATGAATCCCATCTTATTCGCACACACAACCTACAAAGACAGCCTAATAAACAAAAACCTTCATAATCACAAATTTCGGTCTTTACTCCCCCCCTCCCAAGTCACCGTATATATCAAGCCGAGAGTAACTTCCCAACCACACATTTTACGCAACTAATTCATACATTAAAATATTCAATACAATGGAAAAAGGCAAGTTTGACTTACCGTATGTCTGAACGATGGCTAGTTGATAAGGTGACGAACCTCAGACGAACTCCTGCAGCGAAATTTTAGCACGGTCATTGTAGTTCACTGGATATGTAACGATTATTGTTATTCCCGAGGTCGTCAGAGTTCGATTTTCACCCGAATATTGGGGAGAGAATTCGAAACCACAAAAAAGCACTATAAACAAACCACTTCCGAAGCGGATACGGAGCACTGTGACAACACGACTGCCAAATTTCCAGATAGATGGCGTATAGGTGTAACATGCATTTCTAATATGTAATAATAGTAATGATAATGTGCGTACATGATAATATACAACGCATGGCATATTTAAGGAATGTTTATTTAATGAATGCGTATTTCTGTAATGCGATTGGTGGTGACGTCACGAGCTTCATGCGCCAAGACATGTAGATAAGTTGTTCACTGAGGGAAGGCTATTCGTGCATACGTGTATACGCGTGTGTGTAAATATATGTATATACGTGTGTATGTATATGTATATGTGTGTGTGTGTGTGTGTGTGTGTGTGTGTGTGTGTGTGTATATATATATATATATATATATATATATATATATATATATATATATATATATATATATATATATACACATATATGTATATATGTGTGTGTATGTGTGAAACATATCCTTATATATATATATATATATATATATATATATATGTGTGTGTGTGTGTGTGTGTGTGTGTGTGTGTGTGTGTGTGTGTGTGTGTGTGTGTGTGTGTGTGTGTGTGTGAAACATATCCTTATATATATATATATATATATATATATATATATATATTATATATATATGTATTATATATATACATATATTATATATATATATATATATATATATATATATATATATATATATATGTGTGTGTGTGTGTGTGTGTGTGTGTGTGTGTGTGTGTGTGTGTGTGTGTGTGTGTGTGTGTGTGTGTGTGCATATGACTATATATACATGTATATATGTATATATACATACATAAATGTACATATACACACACACACACAGATATGCGTGCATATACACGTGCGTGTGTATTGTGTGTGTACACAAGACTTCCTCTGACCCCCTTCCGCTTTTCCTTGGAGGCTGGCATTTTACATGCATAAAGATACACATCTATTTAGGTCATGTGTTGATTTCCAGTTCTTAACCCATAGCATATTTTCTGTTCCAACGGAGAAATTCGGTCCACAGGTTGCATTTCAAGCCATGAAGTGACTTCAGAATTCAGAGCTTCATCTTCTTGGAAACGTTTGCGATTGCCCTTCACAAATGGCCTTATGGACGGAGAGAGGCAAGGTCAGGAGAATAAGGAGGATGAGGAAAGATGTAGCCACAGAACCGGGCAATGTGGGAGTTTTGGACAAAGGCATTGTCTTGTAGGAGGCCTTGAACAACATTCTGCACCTCTTGGTTTTATTAGCCTCCCGTAATTTGTGTAGCAGTGAAGGGTAGTAAGTTCCTGTAATTGTAGTACCTTTTGCCAGGAAATCCCTCACCATTTCTCCATGCTTGTCCCTAGAGACTGTGAGCATGACCTTGCCTGCTGATGGTGGGACACGGGCCTTCCTGGTGGGTGTGTGTGTGTGTGTGTGGGGGGGGTGAGTCAAAGTGCTTCTTATGTTTTGACTGGGCTTAATTTCTGAATCAAGGTAATGGACACAAGTTTCACACTGCAACATTTGTCAGTCAAAATTGTCCTGGTTTTTCTTGGCATTAGGGGCAGCTTATATAAAAAAATCTCTTCTCTTTTTCTTTTTCCTTTTATTATTATTATTATTATTATTATTATTATTTGAATGGTAAAATATGTCAGAAACATCAAATTCAAGGAACACGTTCAATTTATAGTGGATAAAACTAATAGAGAGTTGCAAAGAAAGATCCTTGGAACAATGGACTCGTCCCTGCTTCTGGAAAGGTGTGAGTAGCCCGAGAATCCATCAAGTTTTACACATGCAGATGGATATGAATGATTATGTCCACAGACCCAACACTAATCTTGACATCTTGGGCTAGCTGGCGAACAGTACTACAGCGATCTTCCAAAATGGCAGTCTCCACTTGATGGCTGGTGTCCTTATCAGTGGCCAGACTAGGCTCTCCTTCGATTTCACAGATCCCCGATCACACCTTTAGCTGGTGATATCAATGTTTAACGTCATATGATGCGGTATCCTTCCCATAAATTGTTTAATTTCATCAAAGGTAGTGCTATATGACCTTTGATGCCTAGCACATTAATTTTCTTGTCATTATTACTTACTTCATCAAAGGTCTCTTGTGTGGTGCGGCCATTCAAGGATAAAAACCTGATCACTGCTCGATAGTCCACTGGTTCCATTTACTCACTCCTGCACCTTCACTGATGTAAGGCCACAAGAATTAACGTTCTTGTTTTGCGTCAAGAATGAAAATTGATGAAGTTATTCATTATTCATGATTCACTATTTATTTCAACAAGCATTTAAAGACGAGAACAACAACTTTTCAGTTATTAAATCATCTTAGTACTTGCTGGCAATCATAGCACTTTTCATTCATATTTACTAGTAATGACAAGAGCGATGCATTGGAGTAAAGCGTTTGTTTTGTACGTTTTTTTTGGGGGGGGAACAAATAATGAAATAATGAAATTTTATGGCGGCCGTTGTCAGACCCTGAGGGCAGTGGATGCAAAACAGGAACTTTGATTCTCCTGCCATAACAGTAAATTTGTTTTGAGTTAAGGACTGGAGGACTCTGTGTGTGTGTGTATGTGTGTGTGTGTGTGTGTGTGTGTGTGTGTGTGTGTGTGTGTGTGTATGTGTGTGTGTGTGTGTGTGTGTGTGTGTGTGTGTGTGTGTGAGTACATGCAGTGTCGAGAGAAAGCGAATGAAAATGACAACCACAAAGGATAACGAGAACGAAAACACCAAGTTAATAAAAAAGAACAAAGAAAGAAAAAAAAAACATGCGAAAAAATGAAATACAAAAAAAACAAAAAAACACCCACAATGAAGCCCCCCAAATCCACTGTTTTTCACCTCCCTTCCCGTCCTTCTTCCCATTCTCGTCTTTCTCCCCGAGTTAATTCCGACAGAAACTCAATTAAGTTTTAGCTCGACGCAAAAGTTCCTTAATCGCTTGCAGAATGTCTTGCGGGAGACGTTCAATAATCCGTTTTAATTCCGTTTTATGGTCTCGTAGATTGCCGTTCTTCGAAGGTCGTTTCTGTTATCATTGTTGTTATTGTCACTGTTATTATTATTGGTGATACTATTGTTGTTGATATTATCATTATTATTCTATTATTATTATTATCGTTATTATTCTATTATTGTTATTATCATTCTTAAAATTATCATTATTATTGATAAAGTTGCTTTTGTTGCTGTTATTATTATTATTATTATTATTATTATTATCATCGTTATCATTATTATTGTTATTATTATTATTATTATTATTATTATTATTATTATTATTATCATTATTATTAGTAGTAGTATTACTATTACTATTATTGTTATTATTATGTTTATTACAATTGTTATTATTATTATAATTATTAAAGTTACTATTGTCATTTGTTTTAGTTATATTTATCATCATCATTATTATTGTTATTATCATCACCATCATTATTACTATTATCATCATTGTCATTATTATCATTATTGTTGTTATTATTATTATCATTATCATTATTGTTATAACTATTATCATATGATTATTATCTATTTTAACGTTATCATTGCTATTGTTGTTATAACACAACTCTTTTAACATTATTGTTATCGCATCATGCTGTTATTGCTCTTATAGTTTATTTGATATTTATTTATTTTTACTTATTTATTTTTATTTATCAATATATATTTTTTATTATTTATATTTATTTATTATTATTATGATATTTTACTTTCTTTATTAAGATCATCCTCATCATAATTATCCTCATTATCAATGCTACTAAAGCATGTTTATCGTCCCACTTGTAGATTATTCATCAACACTCTCATTATAATGAACTGATTATTATGATTTAAATTTTCATCATCCTTGGTTATCATCATCCTTGTTATAGTTGATCAAAGTTATGAACCGAATTCTGCAATTTGATTAATAAACTCGACACTCATTGCATTTTTTTCTTTGTTTGATAGTAACAAAACTTGAGTTAAATAAACTGGAAATTAATCTGTTCAAATACAAACAAACAAACAAACCGCACACGATCAAGGGCACACACACAAACAAACACACATACATATACACATACAAAAAGCTCAAAAACATATACAAACACACACACACACACAGAGGAACACACACAAATCCCTTGGAAATTAATCTGTTCAAACATACAGACACACACACACACGCACACACGTTGTTTATAGGACAAAATCCGTTTTGTTTTTTGTTCCGTCTTTTTATCAAAGTCTCCTTTAATATCATCTAGGAGTTCACACATACACACACACACACACACACACACACACAAGGATACACACAAATCCCATGGAAATTAATCTGTTCAAACATGCACACACGCACATACACACAGACACAGACACACACACACACACACACACACACACACACACACACATACACACACACACACACAGACACACACGTTGTTTAAAAGACAAAATCCGTTTTGTTTTTTTTGTTCCGTCTTTTTATCAAAGTCTCCTTTGATATCATCTAGGAGTTTATGTAAAATAATAAAACAATCAAGAAAACTCCTTCTGCCTCAAGGTTATGTTTAGATGAAGAATTAAGAAGGAGATTGCATCCTTGACGAAAGATTTTTTTTTTTTCTTTTACTTAAAAAGACTATGTAATTCGCTTGTCTTGAATAATTTACTTGTTTTTCTTTAAAGGGCGGTGTTTGAAGGTCAAATGAAAAAAGTCTTATGATAAAACACGAGAAAAAAATTGTTGATGAAAAATAATGAAAGCAGAGACAAGAGACAAAACAATTTGCGCTTCTCGTTTCACTTTTATTTTTTTTGTGTTCGTTTTTCTATCAATTTTCCGGTTATGTTCACTTTGTTTAATTTAATTCCATGTGGTAAGACGAGGGATTTTATTTCCTTCATGTTATATTAGAAGATTGGCTTATCTCAGGCAAGTTCTCTTAGGAAACTCGAAATGAAATTGTGATTTTCTGTGGGACTGAAATAATTATGGGAAATGTTTTGTGTTTTTTTCAGGATTGTATAGTGTGGATTTGTTTAAACTTGTCGATTCTATAATACTTTTTTTCATTTGCAGAATTCTCATTTCTCTCTATTTCTGTATTTTATATTGCCTTTTTGTCTCGTTGTCTCTCTTTTTTTCTTTTTTTTTTAAATTCTCTCTCTCTCTCTCTTTCTTTCTCTCTCTCTCTCTCTCTCTCTCTCTCTCTCTCTCTCTCTCTCTCTCTCTCTCTCTCTCTCTCTATCTCTCTCTTTCTCTCTCTCTCTCTCTCTCTCTCTCTCTCTCACTCTCTCTCTCTCTCTATATGTATATATATATATATATATA
>NC_091577.1:14711076-14713576 GCF_042767895.1 Penaeus vannamei | reverse complement strand
TGACTTAGTAATCCTGGTGAAGCGAAATGTTCTGTTTGTTCTGCTGTTCTGCCAAGTGTCCGGTTCACAGACCTTCAGCATGGGAGCGTGCTTGAGTTATCAGTTATCTTCTGTTTCCTCTTTCCTTTATTTGTTGCTGTTGCGCTTTCGTTTCGTTCTTTTTTTTCTATTTTCTTTATCTGTTAGTTTTTTTTTTTTTTCTTATTGGTGTTTTTTTTCATTTTTTGAAATTTGTTTATTTATTCTTTTTTAGTTCCCTTCTCCTTCTGGTCCTCCTTTCTCCTCTTTTGCCCACTAACTCCTCCTTCTCCCGCTTCTTTATCTTCCTCTTCCTCCTACTCCTTCATCCTCCATCCTTCCCCCTCTTCCTCCTAATACTTTAATCATCTTTCTCCTCCTCCTCCTCCCCTTATTCCCTCCCACCCTTCCTCCCTTCCTCCTCCTCATTTTCCTCGTCCTCCTCCTTTTCCCCTCCCCCTCCTCCCTTTATCCCTTCCTCCCCCTCCTCCCTTCCTCCTCCTCCTCCTCTTTTCCTCCTCCCTTTCTCCCCCCCCTCCCTCCTCCTCCTCCCCCTCCTCCCTTCAACCTTCTCCTCCCATCCTCCCTTCCTCCTCCTCCTCCACCTCCCCCTCCTCCCTTCCTCCTCCCTCTCCTCCCTTCAACCTCCTCCTCCTTTCATCCCCTACTCACCTTTCTCCTCCTCCTCCCTCTCCTCCCTTCAACCTCCTCCTCCTTCCTTTCTCCTCCTCTCCTCCTCCTTTCCTCCCATCCTCCCTTCCTCCCTTCCTCCTCCTCCTCCTTCAATCATCGTCCCCCCAGTGCGCTCTTCACATCCAGCTCAATCTTGGCAAGAGGTTTGGGGCAATGGAAGAAACACTTTAAAGCGATACACCGGTCTGTCACAGAGGCGCTTCCCTGCCTCGGTTCAGTTAGCTGAGAGAGAGGAAGGGAGGGGAGGGAGGAAGCGGAGGGAGTGGAGGAGAGGGAGGGAAGGAGAGAGTGGAGGAGAGGGGAGGAGAGAGTGGAGGAGAGGGGAGGAGGAGGGGATGGGAGTGGAGAAAGGGAGGGATGGGAGATAGGGAAGGAGGGAGTGGAGAAGGAGGGAGGAGAGGGGATGGGAGTGGAGAAAGGGAGGGATGGGAGATAGGGAAGGAGGGAGGAGGAGGGGATGGGAGTGGAGGAGAGGGAGGAGGAGGGGATGGGAGTGGAGGAAGGGAGGAGGGGATGGGAGTGGAGAAAGGGAAGGAAAGGAGGGAGCGGAGGAAGGGAGGAGAGGGGATGGGAGTGGAGAAAGGGAGGGATGGGAGATAGGGAGGGAGCGGAGGGAGTGGAGGAAGGGAGGAGATGGCATGAGAGTGGAGAAATGGAAGGAAAGGAGGGAGCGGAGGAAGGGAGGAGAGGGGATGGGAGTGGAGAAAGGGAGGGATGGGAGATAGGGAAGGAGGGAGGAGAGGGATGGGAGATAGGGAAGGGGGGAATGGAAGAGGAAGGGAGGAAAGGGATGGGAGATAGCGAAGGAGGGAGTGGAAGAGATAGGAGGGATTGGAGACAGGGAAGGAAGGAGTGGAGGAAGGAAGGATGGGAGTGGAGGGAGAAGAAAAGGGGGATCAAGGAGTGGAAGGAGGGAGGGAGAGAGTAAGGAGTGGAAGGAGGAAGAGAGATAGGGAGGTGAAGAGAGACTCTCTCTCTATATATATATAAACATATAGATAAATAGATAGAGAGGGAGAAAGAAGAATAAGAATATGAGAAAAAGGAAAGAACAGACAGGAAAGAGAGAGAGAGAGAGCCAGAAAGCGAGATAAAGATTGCATGAGGCAGACGAAGAAAAGTATAAATAATAAGCCCATAGTGTGTGTGCGTATTTGTGAATGTATGTGTGTGTGTGTGTGTGTGTGTGTGTGTGTGTGTGTGTGTATGTATGTGCACGTGTGTACATTGATAATCTCACAGACACACACACACAATGAACCCCAATTGAAAATATATATTACGCTCATATATAAGAAATCTGAGTATATACACGCATTAATATTCCGTTTATTTGAAAAAGGATATTATTCAGTTCAGTGGATCCTGAATCTGTAATCCAAATTTTGAATCGATTGTCTCGTTACTGAATTAATTAACTGACTTACTGAAGTTTTTAAAATTTTGGTTTTATTCATCTGTCTATTTCTTTGTCGTTTTTCATTTATTTACATTATTTTACTTATCTTTTATTATTTGTTTAACTATTTTTGATGTTATTCTTATTGCTTTTATTATTTCTGTTGTTATTCTCTTTCTTACTAATACTATTGTTACTTTTATAATCACAATATTATAGTCATTATAATTATGGTTATTGTCATTGTCATTAGCACGAGGGTAATTATCATCATCGTTATCACAATTAGTATGAATTTGATGACAATTATGAAATACCTTGTCATTACCAGGCATTACGATAATACATCTGTTATATTCTTATTAAAATACGTACATCATTACTATTTAC
>NC_091577.1:14698576-14703576 GCF_042767895.1 Penaeus vannamei | reverse complement strand
TTGTCTCTTTCATTCTGTTTCTGTCTTTTCTTCTCTTTTTATCTCGGTTTCATCATCATGACCACATACCCACTAACACACAAACAGAAAAAAACTGATTGGCATTATCACGCAAAACAAACATATACAGTTGATGAATACATCAACATAATCATAAGTATCTATATTCACACACACACACACACACACACACACACACACACACACACACACACACACACACACACACACACACACATACACACACACACCAAGTCAGGCATAATATCACACACACACACACACACACACACACACACACACACACACACACACACACACACAGACACACACACACACACACACACACACACACACACACACACCAAGTCAGGCATAATATCACACACAAAAATTAGCTTCGCACAAAAACAAACGAACACATCCACACACTCATAAGTATACACATAAACATACGCACACAAACACGCACACGCCAACCCTAACATATCACCACACACGTAAGCAAACACAAAAGGTTGAAGACAATACCTACTAATTAATTTCAAGTGAATAGTAGTATACATCACAAACATTAACCTGTTTACTACGTCTCATTCACAAAATGGCTGGTTGTAATTAAACACACAAAAGAACTCATTAATTTATGATTAACTAATCATCTGCTCAAATGACATTTTATGTTGTGTTCAATGAGCACGAATTTCATTGTAAATTGAATGCTCAATATAATGAATATAGATAAAAGAAACAAACATACATCATATGTAATTTCACGAATAATGATTGGTGTTGCATATTCATAGAATTTCCTCACACACATCACTCGCACACGTTCAATCGCACACATACTCAAACATACACACGCTCAAACACACACACTCAAACATACACACATTACACACACTCAAACACACAAACTCAAACACACACACACACACACACTCACACACACACACACATACACATCACACACACACACACACACACACACACACACACACACACACACACATACGCTTTTTAACCCTTTTCCGAAGAGACGAAAAAATCCCATTTCTCAATCCGTCCATTCCATTAGCGGTTAATTCGTACTGAAATGACACACACATTACATTTCAGTATAAAGCAAGTCACATCTGTTGAATTAATGTATACTTTTGCACTGAAAAGGTTCCTCAGATATTTTTAATCACACAAAGTAAATGCAATTCTTTGATTTTTTTTTATGAGGGAAGGGGATGAGGAGGGAGGGAGGGAGGGAGGGAGGGAGGGAGGGAGAGGAGGGAAGGAGAGAGGGAAAGAGGGGGGGGGGGGGTCGACAGAGAAAGAGATCTACCTCATTCTCTCTCTCTCTCTCTCTCTCTCTCTCTCTCTCTCTCTCTCTCTCTCTCTCTCTCTCTCTCTCTCTCTCTCTCTCTCTCTCTCTATTTTCCCTTTATTTTTTCATTTATCAACTTCATTTTATTTTTCTCAAATGATTACACTGTGAAAAGTTGAGGAAGAGAAAGGAAATAAAACCATCACACACTTAATTAATATCACAATAATTTTGTCTAGTTAGAAGAAAGTTGCATATTGTTGGAACGAGTAGTATGTTGGTAGATAGATAGAAAAGAAATCGATAGTGAGATATTTAGATAGATAGATAGGTAGAGAGAGAGAGAGAGAGGGAGAGGGAGAGAGAGAGAGAGAGAGAGAGAGAGAGAGAGAGAGAGAGAGAGAGAGAGAGAGAGAGAGAGAGAGAAATAAACAGACAGATAGGTAAACAGACAGGTAGATAAACTGATAGGGAGATTGATAGATAGACATAATTGTAGACATGAATATATATATATATACATATATATATATATATATATGTATATATATATGTATATATATATATATTTGTATTAGATATATATACATATATGTATATATATATATGTATATATATATATATATATATATATATATATATATATATATATATATATATATATGTGTGTGTGTGTGTGTGTGTGTGTGTGTGTGTGTGTGTGTGTGTGTGCATGTATGTATGTATGTATAGACAGATAGATAGATAGATAA
The DNA here is from genome assembly GCF_042767895.1 of Penaeus vannamei. Taxonomy (NCBI): domain Eukaryota; kingdom Metazoa; phylum Arthropoda; class Malacostraca; order Decapoda; family Penaeidae; genus Penaeus; species Penaeus vannamei. The sequence goes on along the minus strand of NC_091577.1, from coordinate 14,701,503 downwards.
ACATGATTATCAACATAAATGTAGATACAGATGTAGATAAACACCTATGTCTTATGTCCAACAACTGATTTTAGAAGACTGAAATATAAGATGAGATATACACCTACATTTACAAATACATATACAAACAGACAGATATGAATTAAAGACATATACAAACAGACAGATACGAATAAAAAAAATTAAGGAGAAGAATTTGATTCCTTGAAATACGTTTTTTTTTCTCTCTTTCCGCGAAGCCAAAGCGAAGACAAGCTACCTTTCGGAAACAGGTGTATAAATGAAGAAAATTTATGAGGCAAACAGATCTGCTGAAGCGGAAAATGAGATGCAGTGAGAGACGGATGAATGGAATGAGGGAAGAATGGAATGGGGGGGGGGGAGATTTTCTCGGAATGAGGGGAAACTAGAATAAAAGGGAAGAATAGATTGAAAGAAAAGAGTGAAGAAGGGATGAATGAGGGAAGAGAATGAGGAATGAGGAATGAATAACATTAGAATGAGGGAAGGAAAGGATTGAGATCTCCTGAAGTGGAAAATGAGATGCAGTGAGAGACGGATGAAATGAGGAGAGAATGGAATGAGGGAAGAATGGAATGGGGGGGGGGGGAGATTTTCTCGGAATGAGGGGAGACTAGAATAAAAGGGAAGAATAGATTGAAAGAAAAGAGTGAAGAAGGGATGAATGAGGAAAGAGAATGAGGAATGAGGAAAGAATAAATTGATAAAGAGTGAAGAAGGGATGAATGAGGAAAGAGAATGAGGAATGAGGAATGAATAACATTAGAATGAGGGAAGGAAAGGATTGAGTTAAGAGGAATAGAGGGAAAGGAAAAGAAGTAGAGGGGATGGGGAAAGAAATGAATAAAGCGGGTAGGAATAACATAGCAATGAGGAAAAAAGTGAAGCAAAAGGAATAGCACTGGAATGAAGAAATAAAGGAAATGAAGTAAAGAGGAAAATCTTTGAAATAAGGAAAGAAATAAAGAAATAAGGAGAAATAGCATTGAAATGAGGGAAGAAAATACGGAGAGATTAATAGGACATAAATGAGACAAACAGGGAAGAATTAAAGAAGGAATTTATATTGAGAAATATGATAGAGAAATCACACATCGGATAGTCAAGGAAAATAATGAGAAAAATGGAAGAAGGAGAGAGAGAGAGAGAAAGAGAAGAGAGAGAGAGAGAGAGAGAGAGAGAGAGAGAGAGAGAGAGAGAGAGAGAGAGAGAGAGAGAGAGAGAGAGAGAGAGAGAGAGAGAGAGAGAGAGAGAGAGAGAGAGAGAGGGAGGGAGGGGGAGAGATAGATAGATAGATAGATAGAGAGAGAGAGAGAGAGAGAGAGAGAGAGAGAGAGAGAGAGAGAGAGAGAGAGAGAGAGAGAGAGAGAGAGAGATGCAGAGATAGACAAACACACACACGCGCGCGCACACACACACACACACACACACACACACACACACACAGAGCGAGAGAGAGAGAGAGAGAGAGAGAGAGAAATGCAGAGATAGACAGACATACACACACACACATACGCAGAGAGAGAGAGAGAGAGAGAGAGAGAGAGAGAGAGAGAGAGAGAGAGAGAGAGAGAGTGAAAGAGAAAGAGAAAGTGAGAGAGAGAGAAAGAGAAAGTGAGAGAGAGAGAGAAAAGAAAATAGAAGAAAGAAAAGAGGAAAGGAGGAAGGGAGAAAAGGAAAGACTTCATAATTACTTATTACCAAAAATCACGTTTTGATTCACTATATTGTTAAATTGTGTATAATAATCATGCACTCAATTAGCCTGTGTGTTGGGATTGAGGTCATTATCAAACGACTAATATCACACACATAAAATACTTGACACTTAAAACACGTATAAACTTCACGTATAAGCGCATAATATATACCACTTAAACACAAAATTTAACATTTAATAGATACATAAACACAACGCATTACTTAACAGTTAATAAACATAAACACAACGCATTACTTAACAGTTAATAAACATAAACACAACGCATTACTTAACACTCAACGAATACATAAACACCATTTTTGAACGCACAACACACACCCTACACAAAATCAATACACAACACCCATGTCCCATACTAACATCATAAACATAGCCCACGATACACTTAAACACCTGAAAAATAACAAAAAGAAAAAAAAAAAAAATCCAGCCATCTTTAGCGAGCCAACTTAGCCGAAAGCGTTCACTCGAAAGAATTAACCTTTACGTTCCATTTCGTTCACCCGGATCGCTAATGGTGCCACTCCCAGGCCGGAAAAGAAAGGTTTTTTGTGTCTCTCGAATGGCTTCTTGCTAGCTCATAACTTGTTAAGGGATATAAAGTATATGTGGATATATTTACGTATATGTGGATATATATATAAAGTATATGTGGATATATTTACGTATGGTTGTTGATTCTGGTAGTGTCATTGTTGTAGTTGTTGTTTGATTAGTAAAATAAAGAAAATTGATGAATTACATACTATAACTATTATTCTCATTACAGTGATAATGATCTTGTTATAATTATGATAACAATGATGGTGGCCTCATCACGATGAACTTTTAATGTGATGAAAATCCTTATAACTATAATATTGATGATTATGATAATAATGATAACATGATAACAAAATAGCAATGGAGATCAATGGAGATCGGTAAGAGTCACTAAAAATAACAGCATTGCTAGTAATAATAAAGTTCATTAAAAAAAACTATACATGACAGAATGCAATGATGATGAATAGGGAAAATAATAGTGATGAAAAATAAAAATGAATAGTAACAGATAACTGACAACTAAGCTATGAATAGAAAATACATTACCTGTGCATCTATTTTTTTTCAATTCCCAAAATAGCGTAGAATTCACAGCTGTTTCATGCACGATGAATCCCAAATTTGATTCCATCCAGAG
>NC_091577.1:14681076-14686076 GCF_042767895.1 Penaeus vannamei | reverse complement strand
TATTATTTTCATTATCATTATTATCATTATTTTCTTTTTCATTATCATTGTCATTATCATCATTAGCATTATGATCGTCATTATTATCATTATTATCATCATTATTATCATTATCATTACAATCATCATTACTATCTCCATTATTATCATTATTATAATCACCATCATCACCATTATCATTATTATTATTATTATTATTATTATAATTATTATTATTATTATTATTATTATTATTATTATCATTATCATTATTATTATTATTATTATTATTATCATTATTATTATTATTGTTATTACTATTATTATTATTATTATTATTGTTATTATTATTGCTATTATTATCATTATGATCTTTATCATCATCATTATTATTATTATCGTTATAATTATTATTGTTATTAGTATTATCAGCATTGCCATTATTATTATCCTTATTATTATCATTATTATTATCATTATTGCTATTATTATCATCATTATCATTTTACTTACAAACCTTCTTGGTATACTCAAACCTCTTGACAAACACATGCATGACAGGCAGACATGTCATCCCATGCCCTTACACGGGTAAATCATCTTTCACAAATTAGAATAAAGTGAAAATTGTTATTAGAATTTTAAACCCCTCGCTCTCTGCAACTTTTTAAAAATACAGTTAGGTAAAAAAAAAAAAAGAAAAAAAAAAAAAAGTAGGGTGTCCCAATTTAAAAATACAGTTAGGCAAAAAAATATATATAAAAAGAAGGAAAGAGTGTCCCAAAAATATTTTCAAATGTAAGCCAGTTCCATGCAGTTTGTACTTTTGCATGCATGTTTCCGTAAGATTGCATGGCCATAAAAGGACTGGAAATTCATTTGGATTTGTTGTTTTGTATGTTGAAATAATATATATTTAAACAATTTTGGTGATGGTGATGATGATGAAGATGATAATGAAGATGATGACGATAGTGGTGGTGGTGATGATGATGATGATAATGATAAGGATGATAATCATAATAACAATAATGATGATAATAATAATAATGATTATCATTATTATTATTACAATCACTTTCATTATCATTGCTATTATTATTGTTTTATTAATGATATCAATGATAATGATATTAATGATAATGATAAAAGTAATGATAATGATAAAAGTAATGATAATGATAATGATAAAAGTAATAATAATGATAAAAGTAATGATAATGATAAAAGTAATGATAATGATAAAAGTAATGATAATGATAATGATAATGATAATATTGATAATAATAATGAAGATAACAATGATAACTAACTTCATCCCGGCTTGAGCGCAGCAACACTTCGTCCCCATGAAGTTCTTTGACCATCCGCTTCGCCTGCCTTGCCTCCTTGACCTTTCGGCAGGAAGATGACATCAAGTTCTCTGTCTCTGTCTCTCTCTCTCTCTCTCTCTCTCTCTCTCTCTCTCTCTCTCTCTCTCTCTCTCTCTCTCTCTCTCTCTCTCTCTCTCTCTCTCTCTCTCTCTTTTTTTTTTTTTTTTTTTTTTTTTTAAGCGGGTGAGCACTTCTGCACACCCGCATGAGGCTCGTGCTTCACCCGCCATTTGCGCTTCGCCCTCCCGGCTCGAGTGCGCCTTCACAAACCGCGCCCAACGACACGCGAACTCTCCCTATCTTATTCCCGCTGGCATTTTCAGTAGGGTTACTTCGCTCAAGTCCAATGAGGTAATATGGATTAAGTCTTTTTTTTTTCAACCGCCAGACGCATTATTGACCAAATCTCATTACTTGATTGGTGTAGAAGTCACCAAGCTAAAAATAAAGGTTTATTTATTTTCGGAATCAACTATCGTAAGTATGTAGAGTCTGTGATGCTCAGTTTTATCTGTGGCTGTGAATTGTCGGTCTTTCTTCGTATCCTTTGCCTTATTCTCCACTTTCTGTTATTCTTTCTTTTTGGCGACGTCTCCAAAGTGGCGTGATAACCCCTGAACTTGGTGATGGTCGTTAAATATATATATATATATATATATATATATATATATATATATATATATATATATATATATATATATATATATATATATATATATATATATATATATTTTTTTTTTTTTTTTTTTTTTTTTCCTTTTTTTTTTTTTTTTTTTTTTTTTTTTTTGTCATCACATATTTTTTTTCTTCTTCTTCTTCTTCTTCTTCTTCTTCTTCATGGTTATTTGGGTCCTTTGAATGGTCAACTTCTCGGGTTCGTCTTTGAGTAATTATTTGGCAAATATCTTTCCTTTCCCGGAATGTCTGAGGCATGGTCTTCGGGTCGCTTTAGGGTATAAGTACCCGTGGTTTTGGGAAGGGAAAAATCACTTGCTTAGGTTCTGACTTCGCTTCTAACTTCTGCCCTGAACGTTGGTCCTTCTTCCAGTTCATTGTATTTGGGTGGACTTGTGCTCTTGTTCAGGTTCACTTCGCTTCATCGTTATTATTATTTTTTCATGGTTGTGTGTAGGAGACAATTGGTTTCTCTTGGACTTTGGAGTGTGACGTGCATTACTATCTGCAGGTGCACTCTCTTTCATGAAGTTCCAAAGCCATACTCAGTGAGTCTAAGTGTTAAAGAGTTTAGAAGGACAAACAGAGGAACCCTGCTTAAGGATCCGTACCTCCAGTGTTACTGTTAGCCCTTAGATCTGAGTTATTAGTTTTCTTTCAGCATCCGAGTTAGTACAGTGATAAGGTGTCGGTTTCTCGTACGAGAGGTCGGCGGTTCGCGAGAAGTTGCAATTGTCACCTGTAGGTTACTACTGTGGCTGGGCACCACGGCGGGTAAGGACTAAGCTCTGTCGCTTCAGGACGAGCTGACTCACGTTGATCGATTCGGCTTTACTCGGCACAGACCGGGCTTCCCTCATAGCCCGGGCGAGACTTATCCTTATCCTTAGTTTTCTTTCTTACACCTTGAGGATCCTGGGAGAAAGATCGTTGTCAGGATCTTTTTTTATCTTTATGTTATATATATATATATATATATATATATATATATATATATATATATATATATATATATATATATATATATATTTTTTTTTTTTTTTTTTTTTTTTTTTTTTTTTTTTTTTTTTTTTTTTTTTCTTTTTTTTTTTTTTTTTTTTAGTTAATGCGTTGCCTCGATTGATTCCTGCCTGACCTTGTGGGTGTTCAGGCAGCCTTTGTGATCTGTGCCCCATTTTATTGCTACTTGGCCTTCCAAAGTATTACTCACTCTGCAGACCGGAGGGAAGAAGAAATATATTGACCTTGCATTTTTCTTCCAAACACGTACACGCAGACTCTCAGCCTACGCTATCTCCCCTTTCTCATTTGCACACGTTCGCATCCAACTCCACTTTTCTCTTATACAACATTCACTCCCACATACACAACACACACGGTTCCCGATCTTACTAAATCGGGTGGCGGTAGCGTGTCGTAGGCCTGGAACCTTAAAAAATAATAATAATAAATAAAAAATAAAAAAAATGAATAAAAAAATAAAAAAAATAAAAAAAAATGATAATAAAATAAATAAATAAAACCCGAACTCAACCAGACAGCGGAAAGTCTACTGGGTCTACGCCCCTCTACAATTATTATTATTATTATTATTATTATTATTACTATTGTAATGGTAATTAAGATAACAGTAATGGGGATAATATTGATGATGATGATAATGATAATAATAATGATAATAATGATTGTATCGATCTATCTTTATATCTATTTGTTTCACCTTTATCCGTTTGTCTGTCTTAATCTTCCCTTTCTCTTGATTGATGATTTTGCACCTATCTCTAATAGGAAATGTAATATATATATATATATATATATATATATATATATATATATATATATATATATATATATATATATATGTGTGTGTGTGTGTGTGTGTGTGTGTGTGTGTGTGTGTGTGAGTGTGTGTGTGTAGTAATGGTAATGATAATAGTAATGGTAATAAAAATAATGCTTATCATAATAAGAGTAACAATGATAACAGTAATTACAATCTTCAGGTAAATTACAGCGGAAAAATATCTTACGAAATGTAAGTCACAGAATACACACATTTAAAAAAAAAAAAAGCCTTTCGTTCGATGAATCTGTACCGATATAATTAGTTTGAAAGTTTGACCGGATTTGTCAATTATGTGGGAATTCCCCCCCCCCCCCCCTCCATTCTGTAATTGTCCGGACGAAGCGACGGAATTCAGTGTAATAAATCATGATCATCAGGTTTATTAAGTGCTGGATTTTTATATGTGTATTCCCGTCTCCAGTTTGTGTATGTGTGTGTGTGTGTGTGATGTATTTTGATGTTATTCAGGCCTAGTCTTGTTTTTTTTTTTTTTTTTGTTTTGTTTTGGTTGTTGAGGGTGATAAGCATCTAAATATGTTAACACACACATTCGCATACACACACACGCACACACACACACGCACACACTCACACACACACACATGCACACGCATACACACATACACAAGCACAGACACACACATGCACACACACAAACACACACACATGCATAAACACACACACATATACAAACACATACACACATCTATATATGTATATATATCATATACTTTTTTTCAAAATGCATTTTTTTTTTACTGAAATTTGACACAAAATCAAGATAAATGATGAACAAAAAACCCGATCACGTATTTTTGACATGCAAAATGGTATTAACCAATTCATATATTTATTTATGAGCTTTTTTAATCGTTTATCTATTCACCTGTCTCTAATTTTCTTTTAACGATAACTCATCTGTTTTGAGCGATGAATGTGAAAAATTCTTGTTCTTTTCGATTTTTTTTTTTTTAATGTTAGTAGGCTTTTTTTGACCTGTATTCTTCATCAAAGGGATATATAATGAATTTAGAGAAACAGTGAAATAGGATAACGTCGAAAAAAACGATCATTTTTTAATAACGAGTTTCCTTTCCGTTCACCGACGAATCTACACTTGGAACTAT
>NC_091577.1:14651076-14653576 GCF_042767895.1 Penaeus vannamei | reverse complement strand
TTTTTCTTGTTATTGCTATTATCACCTCTGCTTTGATTTTTTTTTAAATCGCTGTTATCGTTAGCTTGATATTATTTTTCAATTAGTATTGGTATTTGATGTCATTATCATTATTATCATTATTGTTATTATCATTATGATCACTATTATTGTTATTCTCGTGAATATCATCATCATCGTTGTTATCATACTAATTACTATCACTGTTGTTAATACAATCACTCTTATCAATTTCATTATCATCATTACTATTATCACTATGATTACTATCAATGTTATCATTTTTCTTATTACTATCTTCATGGTTATAATTGCCATTATCATTATTGTTGTTGTTGTCAGAAAAAGGATCATCATTATCATTATAATCATAATTATGAATATAATAATACTTATCATTATCATTAGCATCATTATCATTATTATTATCATTAGTATCATTATTGTTATCATTACAATCATTATTTTTATCATTGTTGATTATCCTTATTATCATTACTATCATCATCATTGTTATAATTTTTGCTATCATTGTTGTTATCATTATTATGAATCTTTTAATTATTACTATTAGTATCATCATTAATATTGTCATTATTGTTATTGTCATTATTTTTCTTGCTCTCATTGTCATTACAACTATTACTATTATCATTATTCATGTTATCATCATTAGCACAATCATTATTATAATAATTATTTTCATTACCATTTAGATTATCATTATGATCATTATTATTGTTGGCAATATCATCATTACTAATACTATCGTCACTATCATTATTATCGTCATCATCATCATAATTATTATAATAAATCATTACTTTCATCATCATCATTATCATGCCATTGCATCTATTATCACTGAGGATACAGAACAGTAGCATATTCTATCCAATATTATGAAACCCGACAACAGCAAATGTTGCATATTGCATCAGCGAATCCCCAGGTCAAGATTATACAACATATTGATATTATCCTTGTTATTATTACTTTGTTATTGTTGCTATGAGTAGTACTTGTAATTGTTGTTATTGTTGTTGTAGCAGTATCATTATCGATATCACTATCATTCTTACTTGTATTACTACTAAAAATAAAAATAGTAATAATGATAGCCGATGTTATTACTATCATTATTATCATTATTATTATTTATCATAATTATTATCACTCTCACTATTACTGTATTACTACCAATAATGATAATAGTAATAATGATATTTAGTGTCATTACTGTTATCATTATCATTGCTATCATTATCATTGTTATCACGATTACTATTATCATCACTTTGTTATTATCATTATTACTATCATCTTTATCAACAGACGTCAGATATACATAGTCAGTCTCGAATATGCTTATCAATAACGTGGTTGTGGTGTTTATACATGTTGGGAACGTGAATATAGTGAAAGGAAAGATAAGAACACTATTTATTGCGGTAAAATGTTATAGATTGCATTTGCGAGAGACAGAAAGCAAGAGAGAGGGGGGAGGGGGGGGGGAGTCAGGTAGGAATCCAACAGCAGAGAGGAGAAAGAAATACAAGTGTGTGTTAGGGATGGCGAAAAGAGAGAGAGAGAAGGGATGGGGACCGAAAGAGAATGAGAGAGAGAGAGAGAGAGAGAGAGAGAGGGAGAAATATTGAGAGAGAAAGAGAGAGAGAGAGGGGGGGAAGGACAGAAAGAGAATAAGAGTTAGAAAAATAAAACTAAGGCAGGGAAACGAACAGAAGAAAGAGAAAGAAAGAAAAAAAAAATGAATAATGTCCGTGCAAACTTTACATAGAAAATTACGATCCGAGACATGCACTTCAGAAACCTTTTTGTCCTTGGATTAAAGAATACATTTACATATAAATAAAAATGCCATCCGGGTGATGTTTAACATAGACCACTTGAGTAACGGAAAATTCGGCTTCTTTTTTTTGCAATTACTGCTTTTATTTCATTATTATGAACTTTTTTCTGATAGACTGTCCAAAGGCTGTTTGTGTGTGTGTGTGTGTGTATGCTGCGATTTGTATGTGTGTATGCATAGAGTGAGGTGTGTGTGGGTGTATACGTATGTGGGTTTGTGTCGTTGAGTTGACTGTGTGTGTTTATGTTTCTGTGTCTCGATGTGTGTATGTGTGTGTGTGTGTGTGAGTGTGTGTGCCCATATCCACGCACACGACAGCCTGAACCGTCAAGCATTTTATTGATGATTAAGCAATAACTCGCATCTCTGCAAAGCTTTTAAAAAAAAATCTAACAGAAAGTTTTCATTGCAAAACCCCCCTCCCCCACTACCTTCCTCATCCCCCAACCCCCTCCCCCACCTCCTTCCCCCTCCCCCACCTCCTTCCCCATCCCCCAACCCCCTCCCCTTACCTCCCTTCCCCTTCCCCCTCCCCCCCTCCACCACTTCCCTCCCCCTCCCCCTACCCCCTCCCCCACCTCCCTTCCCTCCTCCCCTCCCCCCTCCCCTACCTCCTTCCCCATCCCCCAC
>NC_091577.1:14606076-14613576 GCF_042767895.1 Penaeus vannamei | reverse complement strand
TCTCTCTCGCCTTCTCTCTCTCTCTCTTTCTCGCCTTCTCTCTCTCTCTATCTATCTATCTCTCTTTCTCTCCATATCTATCTATCTATCTATCTATTTATCTATCTTTCTGCCTCCCTCTCTCTCTCTGCCTCTGTCTCTCTCTGCCTCTCTCTGCCTCTGTCTCTCTCTCTCTCTCTCTCTCTCTCTCTCTCTCTCTCTCTCTCTCTCTCTCTCTCTCTCTCTCTCTCTCTCTCTCTCTCTCTCTTTCTTTCTTTCTTTCTCTTCGCCCTCCCTCCCTCTCTTTCTCTTCTCTCTCTCTCTCTCTCTCTCTCTCTCTCTCTCTCTCTCTCTCTCTCTCTCTGTCTCTCTCTCTGTCTCTGTCTCTGTCTCTCTCTCTCTCTCTCTCTCTCTCTCTCTCTCTCTCTCTCTCTCTCTCTCTCTTCTTCTTCTTCTTCTTCTTCTTCTTCTTCTTCTTCTTCTCTCTCTCTCTCTCTCTCTTTCCCTCTCTATCTCTTAAGGAAATACTCGTACAAGCTTAATGTTTTTTCCTTCCTTTTTTTCAAGAAAATATGAATTTTTCCGTGATACAGAGTAATAGACTTTCCTCAACGCTCTTCACTGTGTATTTCACGGAGGGAAAAATACAGGGTTATGTATTTTTATACGTTTGAAAAAATATATATGTATCTCAGCTTTAGAGTAGTTTATAGTTTTCGAGGGAGATCTTGGAGTCGAATGTGGTAATGGTGATAATGCTATTAATTAAAGATTAGCGATGACAATTCTAATGAGGAGGAGGGTAATAATGATGATAATGATAGTGTCGATGATGATAATCATGATCATAATGGTAATGACAGTAATGGTTATAAAGATGAGGATAATAATGATAAGGATAATGATAATAATGATAAGGATGATAATAATGATGATGATGATAATAACATGATTATGATAACAATGATACTAATGATGATAACGATTATGATAATAATAATATGATAATGATAATAATGATAATAACATGTTTATGATAATAAAGATAATAACATGATTATGATTATGGTAGTAATGCTAATGATGATAATATAATCATAATAATGATCATAATAAGAATAAGAATCAAGACAACAGTGATAATGATAACAATAACAATAAGAATGATAAAAATAACAACAACAATACTAAAGAGCATAGTATCAACAATATTAATCGTAATGAATATAATGACAATAATGATGATGGTGGTGACAGTGACACAGTAAATGATAATCACTATTTTCATCTCAGTTATAAAGAACTTGTAATGCAATGCAAAAGCGCTTCCTCTAACTTATTAAAATCAGTTTTGAAACACCCGTTTTGAACAAATATTTATATCAATAGTTTTGTCATTTGCTTTAATAACATGCTTTGATGAACTGTTGTTTTTGTATTTTAATTAAACCTTTTTTTTTAAACCTTTTTAAGCGATGTTGCCAACCACCTGAGCTATTATTTTTTTGTAATCTGTGGTCATGCTGCAATTTATTACATTGATATTATAATAAGGAAGGGAACAGCTAATAGTGTGTTTGTAATATATGGTGAAAATTTACCCCCAAAACAACTTTGACAAATAACTGAACTTTCGTAATGATTGAAGTTTCTTATCTCACTCGATATGTTAATGATCTCTCCCGTGTTAATTACCATAATTACTCAGAGTGATTATAATACTTAATGATGTCTAGAGAATTCAGTTTCACCTGGTTGTTAATGCAACACTTACCTGCTTGCTAACGAGGGACCGACGCTTTGATTAAGGAAGCATTAAAGGCGATGGAGTGAATGATTTCTAAGGTGATTTGGGCCTTATTGTCTTTGCTTGTGTCTTTGTATTTGTTTGTTTTTGTTTGGCTCTGTGTCTTTGTCTTTGTTTGAATTTGTTTGTTTTTGTCTTTGTTTCTGTTTTTTGTCTTTGTTTCTGTTCTTCGTCTTTGTTTTTGTTTTTTGTCTTTGTTTCTGTGTTTTGTCATTGTTTCTGTTTTTTGTCTTTGTTTCTGTTTTTTGTCTTTGTTTCTGTTTTTTGTCTTTGTTTCTGTTTTTGTCTTTGTTTCTGTTTTTTTTGTATTTGTTTTTTTGTCTTTGTTTCTGTTTTTTATCTTTGTTTCTGTTTTTTTTTTTTTGTTTCTGTTTTTTGTCTTTGTTTGTTTTTTGTTTGCCTTTGTCTTTATTTATCTTTGTTTTTGTTTGTCTGTGTTTGTCTTTGTGTCTTTATTTGCCTTTGTTTATCTCTGTTTATCTTTGTTTGTCTTTCTTTGTCTTTTCTTTCTTTGCCTTTGTCTGTCTTTATTTGCCTTTGTTTGACTTTGTTTGTTTTTTGTTTGTCTTTGTCTTTCTTGCGAGGGTAGGCATAGGCATAAAGAAAGAGAGAAGAAATGTAATAAAAATGAATTTGAAAAAAATATATATATAATAATACAAACATGTAGTAGAATTGGTTTTCAAAAATGGGTCTGAAGATTCTATGATTATATTATTAATGAGTTTATGTTGCATTTGCATATATATGTCTTGTTAATTATTTCATTCGTATAAGAATTTCTTTCCTCTTAATATCATTATTAGTATTAGTTGCAGTAATCGTATTTATATATCACTGTTATATTCTTATCATTATCATCTCTATCACCATTATCACATATTGTTATCATTATTACCACTATTGTTTTCATAGTAGTAATCATTAACATTGTTGTTAAGATCATTATTACTATTACTATTCATCATCATAATCATCATCATCATCATCATCTTCATTGATATTAGTTTAGTATGGTTGCCATTATTATCATTATCGATATTATCATCATATTATTATTATTATCATTACTACTACTATTACTACTATGATTATCATTGTTCGTGTTATTATCATCAGTTTCATTATTGTTGCTATCATCATTGTCCTTATTATTCTAATTATTTTTATTACTGTTTTATCATCATCATTATTATTGCTGTTGTTATTATGTTAATTGTTATTATTATTATTGTTATTATTATTATTATTATTATTATTATCATTATTATTATTATTATTATTATTATTATTATTATTATTATTATTATTATTATTATTATCTTTATTATTATTATTATTATTATTATTATTATTATTATCATTGTCATTATTATTATTGTTGTTGTTGTTGTCATTTTCATTATCATCAGCATCAGCATCATTTTAATTAACTAGTTATTAATTATTATAATTATCATTATCATCACTATTAGTTGTAGTATTACTATTGGGATTATTGATGCCATTGTTATTATTATTCTTATTACTATTACTATTATCATTGTTATCATCATTATCATAATTGTCATCATCATCATCATCACCATCAATATATTCGTCATCATCGTTATCACCATCATTATGAACATCATTACAACATCATATTATGATGGTGATAAATATTATTTTTTTATTGTTATTATCATTATTATTATCATTATTATTATTATTATTATTATTATTATTATTATTATTATTATTATTATTATTATTATTATTATTATTATTATCATTATTATTATCATTATTATTATTATTATTATTATTATTATTATTATTATTATTATTATTATTATTATTATTATTATGATCATCATCATTATTATCATTATGATGATGATGATGATGATAATTATTATAATTTTCATTATTATTATTGTTTTTATTGCTATCATTGTTGTTGTTGTTGTTGTTGTTGTTGTTATTATTATTATTATTATTATTATTATTATTATTATTATTATTATTATTATTATTATTATTACTATTATTATTATTATTATTATTATCATTATTATTATTATTGTCATCATGATCATTATTATCATCGTTATTATCATTGTTATTATCATTATCATTATCATTATTATCCTTATTATCATCATTATTATCTTTAATATCATTGTTATTATCATTATTATTATTATTATTATTATTATTATTATTATTATTAATGCTGTTGTTACAATTATTATTATCATTGTCATTATCGTTATCATCATCATCATCATCATCATCATTATTATTATCATAATTATTATCACCATCATCATCACAATTTATTATTATTGTTGTTGTTCTTTTTGTCATTGTTATTATTGTTGTCATTATTACTTTCGTTGATAATATTTGCTATGGTTATTATTATCATTATCATCATCCTTGCTATTATTACAATCATCATCATTATCATATCATTATTATCATTATCTTTGTCATTATTTCCATTATTAAAAGGATTTTGTTATTTTTATTGTTATTCTTCTTTGTTATTGTTTTTGTTGGTGATTTACGATGGTAATTAGTATTATTATTACCCTCATTGCTGTTACCATTGCCGAGTGACGCCTTAATTATAATGATAATGATATTGACTATAATAATAAGGATAATGATAATAATGATAGTAATGATAATAATAATGATAATAGCAATGGTAATTATTATTATAATGTCAATAATAGTGATAATAGTTATAATAGTAATGATAATGATTATAATGATATCAATAATAGTGATAACAATTATGATAATAATAATAATAATAATAATGATAAGAATAGTAATAATGATAATAGTAATAAGAATAGTAACAACGATAATAATAATAGTAGTAATAATAATAATAATGATAATAATAATAATAATTATAATAATTACGATAATAATAATAATAATAATAATAATAATAATAATAATGATAATAATAATAATAATGATAATAATAATAATAATAATAATAATAATAATAATAATAATGATAATAATAGAATAATAATAATAATAATAATAATAATAATAATAATAATAATAATAATAATAATAATAATAATGATAATAATAATAATAATGATATAATAATAATAATAATAATAATAATAATGATAATAATAATAATGATATAATAATAATAATAATAATAATAATAATAATAATAATAATAACAAGAAGAATAATGATAGTAATAATAATAATGATAATAATAACAATAAAATCGACAATGAAATTAATAATGATAATGATAGTAATAACGAAATGTAAAATAGAATAAGATTAAAGATTTCTTTTTTACAAAATATGAAAGGATGGCAAAAAATTCCCACCTCATATTTACAGTTATTGATGCGAGCTGACAAAAACAACAAAAACAAAGCAAACCAATTTTTCTCTTGTTTTGACAGCTCGACATCTGTTTAATATCTGCTGGGTCTATCTGTCTGCCTGTCTGTCTCCTGTCTTGCCTTTAATCACTTTGAACGAAATGAAGAAAAAGTTGTTTTGATGTTTTACGAAAGAGCCAATGCTATCAGCTTTGACGATTATCTATCGGGTTTCTAATAGACAGATTCTATGATGTTTATTTTGGTAGAGAACTGCGTCTCTCGAGGGAATCTTAAACTTTGCCGAAATGGGGATATTTATAGATTCAGAATTGATATGTTTATATCGTTTTATCAGATTCATTTTATTTTATTTTTTTATTTCATGAGAGACAGACAGGGGGTAAAAGGCAGAGATAAATAAAAAGAGATGGAGACAGAGATAAAGAGAGAGAGAGAGAGAGAGACAGAGAGAGACAGACTGACACACACACACACACACACACACACACACACACACACAGAGAGAGAGAGAGAGAGAGAGATAGAGAGAAAGAGAGAGAGACAGACAGACAAACAGACAGACAGAAAGAGAGACAGACAGACAGACAAACACAGAAAAAAGGGAAAGACACAGACAAAACAAAAACAAAAAAAAGGTGAGACCAAGGGCGGCATCCCGTCAGTGCCTTAAAATCCCTCGCGGACCATCCAAGGCTGTGGCACTGTGCCTTTAACTAACACGAGAGGATACGCTGCACATGATGGAAGTCGCGACAGGGTGCTGAGTCGCTAGTGTTACAAGCATTTAGTGTTGGTGAATAACGGTGAATGGTGAGGATGAATAACGAGGGATGAATAACAGTGAATGATGAGGGATGAATAATGGTGGATGATGAGGTATGAATAATGGTGAATCACGATGGATGAATGACGGTGAATAATGAGGGATACATAATAGTGAATGATGATGGTGAATAACGGTGAAAAACGAGGGGTGAATAATGGTGAATGATGATGGTGAATAACGAGGAATGAATAATGGTGAATGATGAGGATGAATAAAGGTGAATAACGAGGGATGAATAATGGTGAATGATGTGCATGAATAAAGGTGAATAACGAGGGATGAATAATGGTGAATAACGATGGATGAAACTGGTGAATAACGTGGGGTTAAAAATGGTGATTAACGATGGATGAATAACGGTGAATGATGAGGAAGAATAATTAGGGATGAATAACGTTGAATGAGGATGAATAACGGTGAATAACGAGGGATGATAAGGAATGGTAATGAAAATTGATGCGTAATGTATAGTATTTTCATCATAATTACATAAAAAGATTAATGAAACAATGATTAGATGGTGATGCTTGTGTTATTATAATAGTAACTGTGACGAAATTATTAACGTTAATAATAATGATAACAATTTTAATAATAATAGCAGTAATGATAATAATAGGGATAACAATACCGATATAGATAATACTGATGATAATCAAAATGTCAGTGATAATAAAAATGATTAAATAAATTAAAATTACATTACTGACAACAATTTAACTCTTGATCATTGTTCATGATAATCAACCCATGATGATTACAGAAACAAAGAAATGCGAAACAGGTTATATATCACCCAAATATTACGTATTCCCTTAAAGTGTTATATAATGACAAGCTGATTTAAACAGTTGTTCTCTATTCCTTAAAGTGTTATATAATGACAAGCCGATTTAGTCAACAGCTGTTCTCTATTCCTTAAAGTGTTATATAATGACAAGCTGATTTAGTCAACAGCTGTTCTCTATTCCTTAAAGTGTTATATAATGACAAGCTGATTTAGTCAACAGCTGCTCTCTATTCCTTAAAGTGTTATATAATGACAAGCTGATTTAGTCAACAGCTGTTCTCTATTCCTTAAAGTGTTATATAATGACAAGCTGATTTAGTCAACAGCTGTTCTCTATTCCTTAAAGTGTTATATGATGACAAGCTGATTTAGTCAACAGCTGTTCTCTATTCCTTAAAGTGTTATATAATGACAAGCTGATTTAGTCAACAGCTGTTCTCTATTCCTTAAAGTGTTATATGATGACAAGCTGATTTAGTCAACAGCTGTTCTCTATTCCTTAAAGTGTTATATAATGACGAGCTGATTTAGTCAACAGCTGTTCTCTATTCCTTTAAGTGTTATATAATGACAAGCTGATTTAGTCAACAGCTGTTCTCTATTCCTTAAAGTGTTATATAATGACAAGCTGATTTAGTCAACAGCTGTTCTCTATTCCTTAAAGTGTTATATAATGACAAGCTGATTTAGTCAACAGCTGTTCTCTATTCCT
>NC_091577.1:14566076-14568576 GCF_042767895.1 Penaeus vannamei | reverse complement strand
ACCCCCTCTCTCTCTTTCTCTCTCTCTCTCTGTCTTTCTTTCACTCACTCTCTCAATCACTCCTCCCTCTCTGTCTCTTTTTTCACCTTCCCTCCCTCTGCCTTCCCCTTCTTCCCCCCCTCTTTCTCTTTCTCTTTCTTCCCCCTTTCCCTCTCACACTACCTCTCTCTGTCTCTACCTCCCCTTTTTCTTTCCTTCTCTCTCTCTCTACCTCTTGCTCCTCTCTTTCTCTCCCTTCATCCTTCCACCCCTTCCCTCTCGCTCCCTCTCTCCATCGCTGCCTCTCCCCCCACCTTCCCTTTCTCTCTCTATCTCTCCCCCTCTCTTTCTCTTCGTTCCTTCGTCCCTCCCTCTCTGCCTTTCACTCCCTCCCCTCACTCCCAACCTCTTCCACTCTCGTATTCGCTGTCTATCTGTCGCTCTCTGACTAGCCCTCTCTTCCCATTCTCCTTCTTTCTCTCTCTCTCTGATTCCCCTTTTCTCTCTCTATCTGTTTTTAAGTGTGTGTTTTGATAGGTTTTTATTTCTCGTTCGCTTACGGTATTGACAGTGACGCCCAAGAAGTGTGACAGAGGCAGGGGGACCTCTCCTCCATTCTTTGGCCCTAAAGGAACGGCTTTCTCATTTTCTTACTGAACGCATTTAGTGCTACGAACCCGTCGGATCTAATAATGCAGTTGTTGTTACTGTGGTGTAGAACTCATCAAAATAATACACTCATGATTTTGAAAAACGCTTTTTACAGTGCATCAGTCATCCAAACCAAATATTGGTATATCAGGTTTATTATTTTCTTACAATAAAGTATCGATGATGCTGTATCGGCGACACATGTACTGGTATCGCTTTAACTGTCTTCGAAGAATCGATGTATCGGAATAGTTTTAGTCAAATTTCTCGTATCGATTCATTGGTATCGCCTTACACTGTTCTGTGTATCTATACCCGTCACTGAATATAACGCAGCATGATTTTTACTTATTGAAACACTGGTTTCGGCGAAAAGAAAAACCTCATTTCATTAGTTCGTTTACCTGCTACTAGATGGTGTAGCTCCGAGAAGCAGTTGATAAATTCTCGACGAATTTGCTAATTTCTGTTTGATTTAGCTGTCATACATAGTTGTTTGAAGTATGAGTCGTTTTCTAGGTTCAAGAAATCATGCAAATATCATTGTTAATTATTTTGTTTAAATAAGGGGAAAATGCCGCCTTACTTCCATAGGTGTTGCCACTTCGATAAACAATTCCAAAAAGTCACATGTGAAAAGTATTCTACTACAAAGCCAACGACTACTAATACTGCGTGTTTTGCGATCACTTATTTGAAGAGAAGGCAATATGAAATGGCTTACCTCGTCTCTAAAAATAGACATTATTATACTTATTGGTTATTTCTATTCGACCAGTCGCGTTCAGTCTTACAAACAACCTAAGGTTTTCGCCCCATTCATAAATATGCTATTTACTCGATGTTTACATCGTACTGGTTGCCAGATGTATGGAAGTGGGTTCCAGCATGTGTACTGAAATATAATTCCGCAACTGTACATATACATAGATAGACTGATTGATAGATTGACAAACCGATTGATAAATAAATATGTATATCTGAATCGAATGGTCTTTTCATTGCTAATATCGTTTATATCAATTTATATTCACTAATATTCATTATCAAGTACATTCGATATGATATGGAAGAGCATATACAATATTGCTCTTACTACATTCATTAGAGCAGCATCAAAACCTAAAAGTTATTTGAATTATGCCCTTGCACTTGCAATTATGTGACTGATGAGAGAAAAAAAAACATTCTGCAATATCTAAAGCCAATATACTTTGACGGAAAACAATTGGAGATCGCAGAGTTCGCCAAAACAGAAATATGTTTTTTTCTTATAAAAGATAATATACGGGTGTGTGTGTGTGTGCGTGCGTGTTTGTGTGCGTGCGTGCGTGCGTGTGTGTGTGCGTGCGTGTGTGCGTGTCCGTTTTCGTGTGCGTGTGCGTGTGTGTGTGTGTGTGTGTGTGTATGTGTATGTGTGTGTATGTGTGTGTGTGTGTATGTGTGTGTGTGTGTGTCGAGATCGATACGGATTCGACATTTAAAAGATGCATTAGTTCTAATTGTGAAGATGTATGAACCCCATTAAAAACGTTTATATATGTATTTTTATTTTTTAAAGGCATATCAATATAGCAAAATTCAGCATTATATCTAAAAGAGCAAATTATAATAAGTTTGTTTAAATGTTAGCAATTCATTGGGGGAAGTAATAAGCAGGGATATCATTAGTCTTGTCAGACAATATTCTGCTCTTGTTCCGCATGTTAAGTGCTGGTAATAAAAATCGTGCTTTACTTAAAACAAAGACTGTAATATCTGATAGGTGAATTGATGTAATTATGGAATTCCTGTGTACTGAATTGTGATAATTGTGGCGTTATACTGCTCCCACACTGCACACAGAGAGCAGGTTACCGATATTCCACTA
>NC_091577.1:14538576-14543576 GCF_042767895.1 Penaeus vannamei | reverse complement strand
ATGGTAGGGATTCCAGGGATTAAGGCAGTGAAGAAGAAGAAGATATTGTATCCATGGTAGGGATTCCAGGGATTAAGGCAGTGAAGAAGAAGAAGATATTGTATCCATGGTAGGGATTCCAGGGATTAAGGCAGTGAAGAAGAAGAAGATATTGTATCCATGGTAGGGATTCCAGGGATTAAGGCAGTGAAGAAGAAGAAGATATTGTATCCATGGTAGGGATTCCAGGGATTAAGGCAGTGAAGAAGAAGAAGATATTGTATCCATGGTAGGGATTCCAGGGATTAAGGCAGTGAAGAAGAAGAAGATATTGTACCCATGGTAGGGATTCCAGGGATTAAGGCAGTGAAGAAGAAGAAGATATTGTATCCATGGTAGGGATTCCAGGGATTAAGGCATTGAAGAAGAAGAAGATATTGTATCCATGGTAGGGATTCCAGGGATTAAGGCAGTGAAGAAGAAGATATTGTATCCATGGTAGGGATTCCAGGGATTAAGGCAGTGAAGAAGAAGATATTGTATCCATGGTAGGGATTCCAGGGATTAAGGCAGTGAAGAAGAAGAAGATATTGTATCCATGGTAGGGATTCCAGGGATTAAGGCAGTGAAGAAGAAGAAGATATTGTATCCATGGTAGGGATTCCAGGGATTAAGACAGTGAAGAAGAAGAAGATATTGTACCCATGGTACGGATTCCAGGGATTAAGACAGAGAAGAAGAAGAAGATATGGTATCCATGGTAGGGATTCCAGGGATTAAGGCATTGAAGAAGAAGAAGATATTGTATCCATGGTAGGGATTCCAGGGATTAAGGCAGTGAAGAAGAAGAAGATATTGTATCCATGGTAGGGATTCCAGGGATTAAGGCAGTGAAGAAGAAGAAGATATTGTATCCATGGTAGGGATTCCAGGGATTAAGGCAGTGAAGAAGAAGATATTGTATCCATGGTAGGGATTCCAGGGATTAAGGCAGTGAAGAAGAAGATATTGTATCCATGGTAGGGATTCCAGGGATTAAGGCAGTGAAGAAGAAGAAGATATTGTATCCATGGTAGGGATTCCAGGGATTAAGGCAGTGAAGAAGAAGAAGATATTGTATCCATGGTAGGGATTCCAGGGATTAAGGCAGTGAAGAAGAAGAAGATATTGTATCCATGGTAGGGATTCCAGGGATTAAGGCAGTGAAGAAGAAGATATTGTATCCATGGTAGGGATTCCAGGGATTAAGGCAGAGAAGAAGAAGAAGATATTGTATCCATGGTAGGGATTCCAGGGATTAAGGCAGTGAAGAAGAAGAAGATATTGTATCCATGGTAGGGATTCCAGGGATTAAGGCAGTGAAGAAGAAGATATTGTATCCATGGTAGGGATTCCAGGGATTAAGGCAGTGAAGAAGAAGATATTGTATCCATGGTAGGGATTCCAGGGATTAAGGCAGTGAAGAAGAAGATATTGTATCCATGGCAGGGATTCCAGGGATTAAGGCAGTGAAGAAGAAGATATTGTATCCATGGTAGGGATTCCAGGGATTAAGGCAGTGAAGAAGAAGAAGATATTGTATCCATGGTAGGGATTCCAGGGATTAAGGCAGAGAAGAAGAAGAAGATATTGTATCCATGGTAGGGATTCCAGGGATTAAGGCAATGAAGAAGAAGAGGATATTGTATCCATGGTAGGGATTCCAGGGATTAAGGCAGTGAAGAAGGAGATATTGTATCCATGGTAGGGATTCCAGGGATTAAGGCAGAGAAGAAGAAGAAGATATTGTATCCATGGTAGGGATTCCAGGGATTAAGGCAGTGAAGAAGAAGATATTGTACCCATGGTAGGGATTCCAGGGATTAAGGCAGTGAAGAAGAAGAAGATATTGTATCCATGGTAGGGATTCCAGGGATTAAGGCAGTGAAGAAGAAGATATTGTATCCATGGTAGGGATTCCAGGGATTAAGGCAGTGAAGAAGAAGATATTGTATCCATGGTAGGGATTCCAGGGATTAAGGCAGTGAAGAAGAAGATATTGTATCCATGGTAGGGATTCCAGGGATTAAGGCAGTGAAGAAGAAGATATTGTATCCATGGTAGGGATTCCAGGGATTAAGGCAGTGAAGAAGAAGAAGATATTGTATCCATGGTAGGGATTCCAGGGATTAAGGCAGTGAAGAAGAAGAAGATATTGTATCCATGGTAGGGATTCCAGGGATTAAGGCAGTGAAGAAGAAGAAGATATTGTACCCATGGTAGGGATTCCAGGGATTAAGGCAGTGAAGAAGAAGAAGATATTGTATCCATGGTAGGGATTCCAGGGATTAAGGCAGTGAAGAAGAAGAAGATATTGTATCCATGGTAGGGATTCCAGGGATTAAGGCAGTGAAGAAGAAGAAGATATTGTATCCATGGTAGGGATTCCAGGGATTAAGGCAGTGAAGAAGAAGAAGATATTGTATCCATGGTAGGGATTCCAGGGATTAAGGCAGTGAAGAAGAAGAAGATATTGTATCCATGGTAGGGATTCCAGGGATTAAGGCAGTGAAGAAGAAGATATTGTATCCATGGTAGGGATTCCAGGGATTAAGGCAGTGAAGAAGAAGATATTGTATCCATGGTAGGGATTCCAGGGATTAAGGCAGTGAAGAAGAAGATATTGTATCCATGGTAGGGATTCCAGGGATTAAGGCAGTGAAGAAGAAGATATTGTATCCATGGTAGGGATTCCAGGGATTAAGGCAGTGAAGAAGAAGAAGATATTGTATCCATGGTAGGGATTCCAGGGATTAAGGCAGTGAAGAAGAAGAAGATATTGTATCCATGGTAGGGATTCCAGGGATTAAGGCAGTGAAGAAGAAGAAGATATTGTATCCATGGTAGGGATTCCAGGGATTAAGGCAGTGAAGAAGAAGAAGATATTGTATCCATGGTAGGGATTCCAGGGATTAAGGCAATAAAGAAGAAGATATTGTATCCATGGTAGGGATTCCAGGGATTAAGGCAGTGAAGAAGAAGAAGATATTGTATCCATGGTAGGGATTCCAGGGATTAAGGCAGTGAAGAAGAAGAAGATATTGTACCCATGGTAGGGATTCCAGGGATTAAGGCAATAAAGAAGAAGATATTGTATCCATGGTAGGGATTCCAGGGATTAAGGCAGTGAAGAAGAAGAAGATATTGTATCCATGGTAGGGATTCCAGGGATTAAGGCAGTGAAGAAGAAGAAGATATTGTATCCATGGTAGGGATTCCAGGGATTAAGGCAGTGAAGAAGATATTGTATCCATGGTAGGGATTCCAGGGATTAAGGCAGTGAAGAAGAAGAAGAAGATATTGTATCCATGGTAGGGATTCCAGGGATTAAGGCAGAGAAGAAGAAGATATTGTATCCATGGTAGGGATTCCAGGGATTAAGGCAGTGAAGAAGATATTGTATCCATGGTAGGGATTCCAGGGATTAAGGCAGTGAAGAAGAAGAAGATATTGTATCCATGGTAGGGATTCCAGGGATTAAGGCAGTGAAGAAGAAGATATTGTATCCATGGTAGGGATTCCAGGGATTAAGGCAGTGAAGAAGAAGATATTGTATCCATGGTAGGGATTCCAGGGATTAAGGCAGTGAAGAAGAAGAAGATATTGTATCCATGGTAGGGATTCCAGGGATTAAGGCAGTGAAGAAGAAGAAGATATTGTATCCATGGTAGGGATTCCAGGGATTAAGGCAGTGAAGAAGAAGAAGATATTGTATCCATGGTAGGGATTCCAGGGATTAAGGCAGTGAAGAAGAAGATATTGTATCCATGGTAGGGATTCCAGGGATTAAGGCAGTGAAGAAGAAGAAGATATTGTATCCATGGTAGGGATTCCAGGGATTAAGGCAGTGAAGAAGAAGAAGATATTGTATCCATGGTAGGGATTCCAGGGATTAAGGCAGTGAAGAAGAAGAAGATATTGTATCCATGGTAGGGATTCCAGGGATTAAGGCAGTGAAGAAGAAGAAGATATTGTATCCATGGTAGGGATTCCAGGGATTAAGGCAGTGAAGAAGAAGAAGATATTGTATCCATGGCAGGGATTCCAGGGATTAAGGCAGTGAAGAAGAAGAAGATATTGTATCCATGGTAGGGATTCCAGGGATTAAGGCAATGAAGAAGAAGATATTGTATCCATGGTAGGGATTCCAGGGATTAAGGCAGTGAAGAAGAAGAAGATATTGTACCCATGGTAGGGATTCCAGGGATTAAGGCAGTGAAGAAGAAGATATTGTATCCATGGTAGGGATTCCAGGGATTAAGGCAGTGAAGAAGAAGATATTGTATCCATGGTAGGGATTCCAGGGATTAAGGCAGTGAAGAAGAAGAAGATATTGTATCCATGGTAGGGATTCCAGGGATTAAGGCAGTGAAGAAGAAGAAGATATTGTATCCATGGTAGGGATTCCAGGGATTAAGGCAGTGAAGAAGAAGAAGATATTGTATCCATGGTAGGGATTCCAGGGATTAAGGCAGTGAAGAAGAAGAAGATATTGTATCCATGGTAGGGATTCCAGGGATTAAGGCAGTGAAGAAGAAGATATTGTATCCATGGTAGGGATTCCAGGGATTAAGGCAGTGAAGAAGAAGATATTGTATCCATGGTAGGGATTCCAGGGATTAAGGCAGTGAAGAAGAAGATATTGTATCCATGGTAGGGATTCCAGGGATTAAGGCAGTGAAGAAGAAGATATTGTATCCATGGTAGGGATTCCAGGGATTAAGGCAGTGAAGAAGAAGATATTGTATCCATGGTAGGGATTCCAGGGATTAAGGCAGTGAAGAAGAAGATATTGTATCCATGGTAGGGATTCCAGGGATTAAGGCAGTGAAGAAGAAGAAGATATTGTATCCATGGTAGGGATTCCAGGGATTAAGGCAGTGAAGAAGAAGATATTGTATCCATGGTAGGGATTCCAGGGATTAAGACAGTGAAGAAGATATTGTATCCATGGTAGGGATTCCAGGGATTAAGGCAGTGAA
>NC_091577.1:14517556-14525576 GCF_042767895.1 Penaeus vannamei | reverse complement strand
ATGGAAACCGTTGACTAAATCATTTTGTCATTATATAACACTTTAAGGAATAGGGGAACAGCTGTTATAAATCAGCTTGTCATTATATAACACTTTGGAAAGAGAACAGCTGTTGACTAAATCAGCTTGTCTTTATTAACACTTTAAGGAATAGGGGAACAGCTGTTGACTAAATCAGTTTCATTATATAACATTTTAAAGGAATGAGAACAGTTTTGACTAAATCAGCTTGTCTTTATTAACACTTTAAGGAATAGAGAACAGCTGTTGACTAAATAAAATTTGTCTTTATATAACACTTTAAGGAATAGAGAACAGCTGTTGACAAATCAGCTTGTCATTATTAACACTTTAAGGAATAGAGAAAAAGGTTGACTAAATCAGCTTGTCTTTATATAACACTTTAAGGAATAAAAAAACACCCGTTGACAAAAATCAGCTTGTCTTTATAAAACCCTTTTAGGAATAGAAACAGCTGTTGACTAAATCAGCTTGTCTTTATATAACATTTTAAAGGGAATAGAAAACAGCTTTGACTAAATCAGCTTGTCATTATATAACACTTTAAGGAATAGAGAACAGCTGTTGACTAAATCAGCTTGTCATTATATAACACTTTAAAAAAAGAGAACAGCTGTTGACTAAATCAGCTTGTCATTATTAACACTTTAAGGAATAGAGAACAGCTGTTGACTAAATCAGCTTGTCATTATATAACACTTAAAGGAATAGAGAACAGCTGTTGACTAAATCAGTTTGTCATTATTAACACTTTGGAATAGAGAACAGCTTTGACTAAATCAGCTTGTCATCATATAACATTTTAAGGGGAATAGAGAACAGCTGTTGACTAAATCAGCTTGTCATTATTAACACTTTAAGGAATAGAGAACAGCTGTTGACTAAATCAGCTTGTCTTTATATAACACTTTAAGGAATAAAAACAGCTGTTGACTAAATCAGCTTGTCATCATATAACACTTTAAGGAATAGAGAACAGCTGTTGACTAAATCAGCTTGTCATTATATAACACTTTAAGGAATAGAGAACAGCTGTTGACTAAATCAGTTTTGTCATTATATAACATTTTAAAGGAATAGAGAACAGCTGTTGACTAAATCAGCTTGTCATCATATAACACTTTAAGGAATAGAGAACAGCTGTTGACTAAATCAGCTTGTCATTATATAAACTTTAAGGAATAGAAAAAAGCTGTTGACTAAATCACTTGTCATTATATAACACTTTAAGGAATGAGAACAGTTTTGGACAAAATCAGCTTGTCATTATATAACATTTTAAAGGGAATAGAGAACAGCTGTTGACTAAATCAGCTTGTCTTATAAACCCTTTTAAAGGGGAATAGAGAACAGCTTTTGGGACTAAATCAGCTTGTCATTATATAACACTTTAAGGAATAGAGAACAGCTGTTGACTAAATCAGCTTGTCATTATATAACATTTTAAAGGAAATAGAGAACAGCTGTTGACTAAATCAGCTTGTCATCATATAACACTTTAAGGAATAGAGAACAGCTGTTGACTAAATCAGCTTGTCATCATATAACACTTTAAGGAATAGAGAACAGCTGTTGACTAAATCAGCTTGTCATTATATAACACTTCAAGGAATAGAGAACAGCTGTTGACTAAATCAGCTTGTCATTATATAACTTTTTAAGGAATAGAGAAAAGCTGTTGACTAAATCAGCTTGTCATTATGTAACACTTTAAGGAATAGAGAACAGCTGTTGACTAAATCAGCTCGTCATTATATAACACTTTAAGGAATAGAGAACAGCCGTTGACTAAATCAGCTTGTCATTATATAACACTTTAAGGAATAGAGAACAGCTGTTGACTAAATCAGCTTGTCATCATATAACACTTTAAGGAATAGAGAACAGCTGTTGACTAAATCAGCTTGTCATCATATAACACTTTAAGGAATAGAGAACAGCTGTTGACTAAATCAGCTTGTGATGATATAACACTTTAAGGAATAGAGAACACCTGTTGACTAAATCAGCTTGTCATTATATAACATTTTAAAGGGAAATGAGAAAGCTGTTGACTAAATCAGCTTGTCTTTTCATATAACACTTTAAGGAATAGAAAAAAAGCTGTTGACTAAATCAGCTTGTCATCATATAACACTTTAAGGAATAGAAACAGCTGTTGACTAAATCAGCTTGTCATTATATAACACTTTAAGGAATAGAGAACAGCTGTTGACTAAATCAGTTTTGTCATTATATAACACTTTAAGGAATAGAGAACAGCTGTTGACTAAATCAGCTTGTCATTATATAACACTTTAAGGAATAGAGAACAGCTGTTACTAAATCAGCTTGTCATCATATAACACTTTAAGGAATAGAGAACAGCTGTTGACTAAATCAGCTTGTCATTATATAACACTTTAAGGAATAGAGAACAGCTGTTGACTAAATCAGCTTGTCATTATAAAACATTTTAAAGGGAAAAGAGAACAGCTGTTGACTAAATCAGCTTGTCATTATATAACACTTTGGAATAGAGAACAGCTGTTGACTAAATCAGCTTGTCATTATATAACACTTAAAGGAATAGAGAACAGCTGTTGACTAAATCAGCTCGTCATTATATAACACTTTAAGGAATAGAGAACAGCTTTTGGGACAAAACCAGCTTGTCATCATATAATTTTTTAAAAGGAAAAAAAGAAACCCTTTGACAAATCAGCTTGTCATTATATAACACTTTAAGGAATAGAGAACACTGTTGACTAAATCAGCTTGTCATCATAAAACCTTTAAGGAATAGAGAACAGCTGTTGACTAAATCAGCTTGTCATTATATAATTTTTTGGGGAATAGAGAACAGCTGTTGACTAAATCAGCTTGTCATTATATAACACTTTAAGGAATAGAGAGCAGCTGTTGACTAAATCAGCTTGTCATTATATAACACTTTAAGGAATAGAGAACAGCTGTTGACTAAATCAGCTTGTCATTATATAACACTTTAAGGAATAGAGAACAGCTGTTGACTAAATCAGCTTGTCATTATATAACACTTTAAGGAATAGAGAACAGCTGTTGACTAAATCAGCTGGTATATAACACTTTAAGGGAATACGTAATATTTGGGTGATATATAACCTGTTTCGCATTTCTTTGTTACTGTAATCATCATGGGTTGATTATCATGAACAATGATCAAGAGTTAAATTGCTGTCAAAGATGTAATTCTATTTTATTTAATCATTTTTATTATCACTGACATTTTCATTATTACCAGTATTATCTATATCGGTATTGTTATCCCTATCATTATCATTACTGCTATAATTATTAAAATTGTTATCATTATCATTAACGCTAATAATTTCATCACTGTTACTATTATAATGACACAAGCATCACCATCTAATCATTATTTCATTAATCGTTTTATGTAATTATGATAAAAAATAATATACATTACGCATCAATTTTCATTACCATTCCTTATCATCCCTCTTTATTCACCGTTATTCAGCCTCATTCAACGTTATTCATCCCTAATTATTCTTCCTCATCATTCACCGTTATTCATCCATCGTTAATCACCATTTTTAACCCCACGTTATTCACCAGTTTCATCCATCGTTATTCACCATTATTCATCCCTCATTATTCACCGTTATTCATCCTCATCATTCATCCTCGTTATTCACCAATTTCATCCATCGTTAATCACCATTATTCATCCTCATCATTCACCATTATTCATCGTTATTCATCCTTATTCACCATCATCATTCACCATTATTCACCCCTCGTTTTTCACCGTTATTCATCCTCATCATTCACTATTATTCACCCCTCGTTATTCACGAATTTCATCCATCGTTAATCACCATCATTCATCCTTCATTATTTACCATCATTCAACCCTCATCATTCACTGTTATTGATCCCTCGTTATTCATCCTGATCATTCGCCGTTATTCACCAACACTAAATGCTTGTAACACTAGCGACTCAGCACCCTGTCGCGACTTCCATCATGTGCAGCGTATCCTCTCGTGTTAGTTAAAGGCACAGTGCCACAGCCTTGGATGGTCCGAGGGATTTTAAGGCACTGACGGGATGCCGCCCTTGGTCTCACCTTTTTTTTTTTTTTGTTTTGTCTGTGTCTTTCCCTTTTTTTTTGTGTTTGTCTGTCTGTCTGTCTCTTTCTGTCTGTCTGTTTGTCTGTCTGTTTTCTCTCTTTTCTCTATCTCTCTCTCTCTCTCTCTGGGGTGTGTGTGTGTGTGTGTGTGTGTGTGTGTGTGTCAGTCTGTCTCTCTCTGTCTCTCTCTCTCTCTCTTTATCTCTGTCTCCATCTCTTTTTATTTATCTCTGTCTTTTACCCCTTCACTGTCTCTCATGAAATAAACAAAACAAAAATATAAATTGAATATGATAAAAAGATATAAATATATCAATTCTGAATCTATAAACATCCTCGTTTCGGCAAAGTATAAGATTCCCTCGAGAGACGCAGTTCTCTACCAAAATAAACATCCTAGAATCTATCTATTAGAAACCCGATAGATAATCGTCAGAGCTGTTAGCATTGTCTCTTTCGTAAAACATCAAAACAACTTTTTCTTCATTTCGTTCAAAGTGATTAAAGGCAAGACAGGAGACAGACAGGCAGACAGATAGACCCAGCAGATATTAAACAGATGTCGAGCTGTCAAAACAAGAGAAAAATTGGTTTTTTTTTTTTTTTTGTTGTTTTTTTCAAATGCATCAATAACTGTAAATATGAGGTGGGATTTTTTGCCATTTCATATTTTGTAAAAAAGAAATCTTTAATCTTATTCTATTTTACATTTTTGTTATTACTATCATTATCATTATTAATTTCATTGTCGATTTTATTGTTATTATTAGCATTATTATTATTACTATCATTATTATCATTGCTATTATTATTGCTATTATTATAATCATTATTATTATATCATTATTATTATTATCCCTATTATTATTATTATTGTTATTATTATTATTATTATTATTATTATTATTATTATCAAAATTTTTATTATTATTATTATCCTTATTATTATTATTATTATTATTATTATTATTCTTTTTTATCAAAATTTTTATTATTATTATTATTATTATTATTATTATCATTATTATTATTATTATCAAATATTTTATTATTATTATCTTATTATTATTATTATTATCGTAATTATTATAAATTATTATTATTATCATTATTATTATTATTCTACTATTATTATTATCGTTGTTATTTATTTTATTATTTTTATCATTATTACTATTCTTATCATTATTATTATTATTATTATTATTTTAATTGTTATCACTATTATTGATATCATTATAATCATTATCATTATTTTTATAACTATTATCACTATTATTGACATTATAATAATAATTAAATTGTTTTTATCATTATTATTATCATTACTATCATTATTATCATTATCCTTATTATTATAGTCAATATCATTATCATTATAATTAAGGCGTCACTGGCAATGGTAACAGCAATGAGGGTTTAAAAATACTAATTACCATCGTAAATCACCAACAAAAACAATAAAAAAGAAGAATAACAATAAAAATAACAAAACCCTTTTTTTAATAATGGAAATAATGACAAAGATAATGATAATAATGATATGATACAGATGATGATGATTGTAATAATAGCAAGGATAAGATAATGATAATAATAACCATAGCAAATATTATCAACGAAAGTAATAATGACAACAATAATAACAATGACAAAAAGAAGAACAACAATAATAATAAATTGTGATGATGATGGTGATAATAATGATGATAATAATAATGATGATGATGATGATGATGATGATAATGATAATAATAATAATAATAATAATAATAATAATAATAATAATAATAATAATAATAATAATAATAATAATAATAATAACAATTCTTATTATTGTAATGATAATAATGATGATAATAATAATAATGATAATGATAATAATGACAACAACAGTGATAATGATAATAATGATATAATAATGTTTAAAATAATAATAATAATGATACTAATAATAATAATAATAATAGTAATGATTATAATAATAATAATGATAGTAATAATAATAAGGATGATAATAATAATAATAACAATAACAACAACAAAACAACAACAGCAACAATGATAGCAAAAAAAACAATAATAATAATGAAAATTATAATAATTATCATCATCATCATCAGAAATGATAATAATGATGTTTCATAAAATAATAATAATAATAATAATAATAATAATAATAATAATAATAATAATAATAATAATAATGATAATAATAATGATAATAATAATAATAATAATAATAATAATAATAATAATAATAATAATAATAATAATAATAATAATAATAATAATGATAATAATAATGATAATAACAAAAAAAAAATAATATTTATCACCATCATAATATGATGTTGTAATGATGTTCATAATGATGGTGATAACGATGATGACGAATATATTGATGGTGATGATGCTGATGATGACAATTATAATAATGATAATAACAATGATAATAGTAATAGTAATAAGAATAATAATAACAATGGCATCAGTAATCTCAATAGTAATACTACAACTACTAGTGATAATGATAATTATGATAATTAATAACACTAGTAAAAAATTTATTATGATGATGATGATGATAATGAAAATGACAACAAGAACAACAACAATAATAATAATGATGATGATAATAATAGCAATAACAATAATAATAATAACATTAATAGAGATAATAATAATAATAATAATAATAATAATAATAATAATAATAATAATAATAATAATAATAATAATAATAATAATAATAATAATAATAATAATAATAACAATTAACATAGTAACAACAGCAATAATAATAATGATAAAACAGTAATAAAGATAATTAGAATAATAAGGACAATAATGATAGCTACAATGATGATACTGATGATAATAACACGAACAATGATGATCATAGTAGTAAAAGTAGTAGTAATGATAATAATAATAATATTATAATAATAACGATAATGATAATAATGGCAACCATACTAAACTAATATCAATGAAGATGATGATGATGATGATGATTATGATGATGAATAGTAATAGCAATAATGATCTTAATAACAACAATGATAGTGATTACTACTATGAAAACAAAAGTGGTAATAATGATAATAATATTTGATATTGGTGATTGAGATAATGATGATAAGAATATAACAGTGATATATAAATACGATTACTGCAACTAATACTAATAATGATATTGAGGAAAGATTAATGACATGTATATGCAGATGCAACATAAACTCATTTATAATTTGATAATAAAATCTTCAGACTCATTTTTGAAAAACAATTCTATTACATCTTTTTGTATTATTATATATATTTTTTTCAAATTCATTTTTATTACATTTCTTCTTTCTTTCTTTATGCCTATGCCTACCCTCGCAATAAAGACAAAGACAAACAAAAAACAAACAAAGTCAAACAAAGGCAAATAAAGACAGACAAAGGCAAAGAAAGAAAAGACAAAGAAAGACAAACAAAGATAAACAGAGATAAACAAAGGCAAATAAAGACACAAAGACAAACACAGATAAATAAAAACAAAGACAAAAAAGACAAAGGCAAACAAAAAAAAAAAAAAGACAAAAACAGAAACAAAAAAAAAAAAACAGAAACAAAAATAAAACACAGAAAAAAAAAGACAAAAAAACAAAGACAAAAAAAAAAGAAACAAAGACAAAAAAGAAACAAAGACAATAAAAAGAAACAAAGACAAAAAATAAGAAACAAAAAAAAAAACAGAGAAACAAAAAAAAAAAAAGACAAAAAAAAAAAACAAAGAAAAAAACAAAAACAAAGACAAAAACAAAAAAAAAAAAAAATTCAAACAAAGACAAAGACACAGAGCCAAAAAAAAAAAAACAAATACAAAGACAC
>NC_091577.1:14497098-14499556 GCF_042767895.1 Penaeus vannamei | reverse complement strand
CTAATAACCTATAGCTTTAACATGATCCAATCACTTCATATGAGCTTGGTGAATGTCCGAGCCTCACTCGAGCATGTTTTAATCCTTTATGGCTACATCACTTTGGTTTAAACACTAATGAGTGGTAGGAATAGTTTTATGTGTTATGCTCTCTCTCTCTCTCTCTCTCTCTCTCTCTCTCTCTCTCTCTCTCTCTCTCTCTCTCTCTCTCTCTCTCTCTCTCTCTCTCTCTCACACACACACACACACACACACACACACAAACAAACACACATACATACATTATGCAATATTCAAGAAAATTACTGAAAGTTTTTTTTTTCTATACATTTTTGTATCGGATATTTGTTCCAGTGTCTTCATTAACGTTTAAAAAAATAGTAAGCGAATCGACTTCAGGTGTTCAGTAATTGTGAATATAAAGCAATTTCTCGAAATTCAATTGAAGGAAGCGGGTAAAGCATATAATTTTAGATACTAGATTACTCTTTAGCTGACAAGTTAACATACTCATCGACATACCTTAAAACGTAAATTCCATTTCCCGTTCACTCACACTTTTCCATTCTCTATCTTTTTAATTCTATCAATTTACTAATATATCTTTCTACAGCTCTCGTTAACTTTCCCTCCCCCTCCCTTCAGTCTCTATTTCTCGCTCTCTCTCTATCCTCCATTCTTCCACTATGTAATCTTGATATTTAACTTAATGTGTTGTTTATGATTTCTGGAAAGTGTTAGCACGTATCAGACAGAAAAAAAATGAAAGTCGAGGGTTACTGTAATTCAGTCTTGTTAATTTTATCGGTATACTATCGTTTATTTATCTATTTATTTTCATCTGTTACTCATACTTTCATCCACTGTCCGTGTTTGTTTTTTGTTTTGTATTTTCTTTATCATTATTATTATCATTATTACTATTATCATTTATTATTATTACTGTTGTTGTTGTTATTATTATTATTGTTATTATTGTTGTTATTATTATTATTACCATTATAATTATTATCACCATTATTATCATTAATACCATTATCATTTTTATCTATATTACCATTATTATTGTTATTGCCAGTAGCGTTATCATTACCATTATTTTTATCATCATTAGCATCATTATTATTATTATTAATATTTGTTATTATTATTGTTGCCATTAACATTATGATGGTGATGATTATGATTATTATTAATCATTATCACTATTATTCTATTATCATTATCAATATTATTCTATTATCATTGTCATTATCGTTACTTTCATTTTCGTTATCATTATTATTCATCATTATTATTCATCATTATTATCATTATCATTATCATATTATTATTATTACTGTCATTATGATTGTCGTTATCATTGTTATTACTACTATCATTATCAATCATATTATTATTTGTCTTAGTAGTAGTAGCAGTGTTGTTATTATTATTATTACTATTATTACTGCCATCATTATTGTCAGTATTATCATCATTACTTTTATTATTATCATTATCATTATTATCAATTAGAATTATCATTATTATCAATGTTGTTACTATTGTTATTATTGTTGTTGTTACCATCACCATCATCATTTTTTATCATCATTTACATTATCATTATTACTATCATCATTATGATTATCATCATTATTATTTTCAATATTATTATTATTATCACTATTACTACTATCAATATCATCATAAGTACAATTGATATTTGTATCATTTTCATAATTATTATTACCATTATTAGCATTATTAGTACAATAATTATTATCATTATCATTATTACCATCATTATCATTATTATTACAATAATAATCATCATTATCATTATTATTACAACAATTATGAAAATTATCGCTATCATTATTACAATAAAAATTATCAGTATCATTATTATTACAACAATTATGAACATTATCGCTATCATTATTACAATAATCATTATCATTATCATTAATACTATTAGTAGAAATTATAATTTATTGAAAAAAATTCTGCCGCGTCAACATCAAAGGCCATTAGCGGCGCATCCAAAATATGTATAATTTATCAAATATACATATCTATTAAATATATAATTTATTAAATATATAATGCACTAAATATATAATTTAGTGCATTTTACAATGGAAGAAAGTTCAGCAGAATTAAGTTCAAGTTATCGTTGGTGTGGCCCTCTGACACAATTCAGGCTGATCATGTGGCTCCTTGTAAAAATTAATTGCCCACCCCTGGCCCAGGATGAAGTCCCCTGGTAACGAGGCTTTTTGGTTCATATGGCGATGTTTGTGGATAGAACGGTTAATGGACAAAACAAATAAATGTGCCAGACATCAGAGGTCATACAGCACTATGCTACAGTATTGTGGCGAAAAGGGTTAAAATGCCTTAACGATTAGGGCAAAATACGTTAGATATAAAAGGCTGTAGAGCACAGGAGGTTAGTATGGTAGTGAAGAGC
>NC_091577.1:14484598-14487098 GCF_042767895.1 Penaeus vannamei | reverse complement strand
CTCCTTCTTATTCTTCCTCATTCTCTCATATTCCTCCTTTTCATTCTTCCCCATTCTCTTATTTTCCTCTTTCTTATTCTTCCCCATTCTCTCATATTCCTCCTTTTCATTCTTCCCCATTCTCTCATTTTCCTCCTTCTTATTCTTCCCCATTTTCTTATATTCCTCCTTTTCATTCTTCCCCATTCTCTCATTTTCCTCCTTTTTGTTCTTCCCCATTCTCTTACTTTCCTCCTTTTCATTCTTCCCCTTTATCTCATTTTCCTCATTTTTATTCTTTTCCATTCTCTCATTTTCCACCTTTTCATTCTTCCCCTTTCTCTCATTTTCCTCATTTTTATTCTTTTCCATTCTCTCATTTTCCTCCTTTCCATTCCTCCCCTTTCTCTCA
The DNA here is from genome assembly GCF_042767895.1 of Penaeus vannamei. NCBI lineage: Eukaryota > Metazoa > Arthropoda > Malacostraca > Decapoda > Penaeidae > Penaeus > Penaeus vannamei. Next base: position 14,486,707 of record NC_091577.1, on the reverse strand, counting down.
TTTTCTTCCTTTTTTATTCTTTCCAATTCTTTTATTTCCTCCTTTTGATTATTTTCCATTCTTTCATTTTCCTCCTTATTCTTCCTCATTCTATCATTTTCCTCGATCTTATTCTTCCTCACTCTCTCACTTTCCTACCTCTTCCCTGTTCTCTCATTTTCCTTCTTTTAATTCCCTATCTCATTTCCCTCCTTCTTCTTCCCACTTTCTCCCTTTCCTCCTTCTGCTTCTTCCCATTCTCTCACTCTCCTTCTTCACCTTCCTTCTCATTATCTTTTGATAGATCGTTGTCACTGTTCCTGACAGCTGGTCTTCCATCAAAACATTTCCATTAACGAAAATTTAGGTCGTATGAGGGTTTTAAATCATTTCCTTTTTCTTGTTTGCTAAAATGATTAAATAATTATAATAATGATGATGGGGATGATGATGACGATGCCGATAATGACGATGATGATGATAATAAAAATTGATAATGGTATTAATAAAGAGAACAAAAAATATAATGATGATGATAACAGAAATAATGATGGTGATGATAACGATGATGATAATGACGATGATAACAGGGATGAAAGTAATAATAATGAACAATGATAAAAATGATAATGATAACGGTAATAGCAATAACAATAAGAAGGATAACAGTTATGATGATCAATAATGATAGTGATAGTAATGATAATAGTAATGAGAGTGGTGATGATATTAAAAATGGTAATATTGATTATATGATGACAATAATAATGATAATAATAGCAATAGTAAATGCAATAGTAATAATGATAAGGATAATAATAACAATAATGATATTGATATGATGACAGTAATAATAACTATCATAATAATGATAACAATAATACGAAAAAATTATAACAGTAACAATAGTAATGATGACATTATTAACAAGAATTATAACAAGGATAATTATACCATGATAGTGATAAAAGTAATAATACTGACAATAACACCAGTAATTATGATAACAGTGATAGTAATGATAAAAATAATACTATTAATGAAAATGACACTAATGATAATATTGGCAATAATAGTATTAATAATAGTAATATTTATAATGATCACGAAAATAAAAGTCATTATCATTATTATTACCATTACTATCGTAACAAATAATAACAATATTGATAAAAAAACAAACGAATAAAAAGTTGACCTCTTTCATTCCTAATCTGATTAATGAAAAATAACATAGTATAGAAAATATATCAATAACATTTTATCAGATTAAGTATAGAAAATATATTAATAACATTTTATCAGATTAAAACTAGGTATTTAAATGATTTGTAGGTGTTCCCAATATCAGCACAGTAATTTTCTACAGTGCATAAAAAAATATATAATCATGTTGTATCATATTTCACTTTTTTTTTCTTTTTTTTTTTAATCTGTGATGTAAAATGAGTTTATATTCTGTTAAAAAATATTAGCAGTATATATTTTCCGATGTTTTTTTTCTTCATATCCTTTCCCTCGCTGTTATATAACAAATAATGAATTTTAGAGTCGATAAAAAAGGTTTTAATCTGTTTAGTCATCTGTCTGTATATAATGTGTCTGTCTGCCAGGCTTCACGTATATCGGTATGCTTGTCTGTCTGTCTATCTATCTTCCTCTCTGTTGTACTTCTGTTTCTGTTTATTCCTTGTCTACCTGTCTACCTATCTCTCTCTCTACCTCTCTTCCTGTCTATATGTCTGTTTCATCGTTTGTCTACATGTCTATCTCGTCTCTCTCTGTGTCTACCTGTCTAGCCATCTATTTATCTCTGCCTCTCTACCCGTCTTATCTACTTATCTGTCTCTACCTGTCTACCTCTCTACCTATCTATCTGTCTCTACGTGTCTACCTGTCTCCCCTTATCTATCTGTCTCTACCTGTCTACCTATCTCCCTATCTATCTATCTCTACCTATCTATTCGTCTCCCTATCTATCTATCTCTACCTATCTACCTGTCTCCCTATCTATCTATCCATTTATCCCTACCTGTCTTCCCGTCTTATCTGCCTATCTGTCTCTACCTGTCTACCTGTCTCCCTATCTATCTATCTCTACCTATCTATCTGTCCCTACCTATTTACCTG
>NC_091577.1:14464598-14469598 GCF_042767895.1 Penaeus vannamei | reverse complement strand
CTTTTTATTTTGTTTTATTTTTCATATGCAATCTATTCTAATACAACAAATTTATTTTAATTCTATTTCATATGTTTTATTAGTTTTTTATGATTGATTTTATTTGATTTATTCCATACGCAATATCCGTGGCATGTTCCTTCTGCTTCATCGAATCCCAGTGTCTTTTAATTAAACCGTTGCTATATTTTTCCCTTATATATATATATTTTTTTTTTTTTCAAAAGTCCAGTAACCTGCGCAATACTCATATATGTATGTGTTTGTTTGTAAACTCCCATAAATACACACGTACACACAGATTGCAAAGTCGGTATATTTTTTCCCTTTTTTTTTGTACATTTGAGTATACACACGATCGATGTGTACGTACCAATATACACCCTATTAAATACGCACGCATACACTTTTTTTGTAAATTTGAGTATACACACCACAACTACCGATGTGTATGTGCCAATATACACCCTATTAAATACACACGCTGGCCACTGTGTACATTTCTCTGGGATTCGGATTTCCAAGCAAATGTTGGCGACGACCATGGAGCCAGAGGCAAGCCCACATTTCTCGCGAAACCATTGAATAATAGTTTATTCTCTGGCTTCGTACCTGACGAGGGCAGGGCACAGAATGTCAACCATATTCTCAACTCTGCGAGACGTATAAGATTGGGTGAATAAACGAAGTCGAAATGAAAAGAATTGTTCTTGATAGGAGTTGAGAAAGGCTACAAAATCACGCCACTGTTTTATGGACTTGATTTTATACTTTATTTTTCAGTGCGGTTCTTTTACTTTGATTTTGATATGAACGTTCTGATTGAGATCTATTCATGTTTAATTTAGATTGCGAGTTTGTTGCAGCCTTTGAACATTGCACTTATTTCTGTATAATTTATAATATTATGGCAATGTCTTATGCTTATGAATATTTACTATGTTATCTAAATTTCCTAACTTTTCGATTTCAAAATGTTTGAGATGGTGATAAACAGACACTCATTGTTGCCGTTGAAGAATAATAAATACGTGTACTGAGGACTATCTATACAAGTGTTTTAAGAGATATTGGCATTATTTCAAATATTTTTATAATGATTTGTTCTCGTTACTTTTATCATCTATTCCTCTACTAAACAAAAACATTTTATCTATTTTGTATATACTCAATTATATCAACGTTTGCTAGTATACTCAAAGATATATCAAAATTTGTTTTTACCTCACGTCAATAATATATTACAATTCTTATAACTGCTTCTACACAAATATCAGTGCTATTATTGTCATTATTATCACAATTACTGGAATTCCTTTGCTGATTTGATACTATTAGTTTGTCATTATTATCACTTTTATTCATCATCATTATTATTATTATTATTATTATTATTATTATTATTAGTTTTCGTGTCATTACGTTTGTTTTCTTATTACTGTTATTCAATAATCATTATCGTTAGCTTTATTATCACCATAGATATTATTATTTTTGGTTGTTGTTTTTGTTATTATCATTATTAGCATTATCAACTTTATTACTTTATTATTAGTGTTATCATTATTATCATTATTATTGTCAATAGCATCATCACCAATATAATTAATATCACTATAATTATTGATAATGATATCATCATCATCACCTTCATTGCATCATGATCACCATAACCATCATCACATCATCATCATCATTTTGGTTATCATCATTATTACTATTATCGTTATCACTATCATTATTATGATTATCATCACCATCATAATTATTATTATTATCATGATCTCTATTATCATCCTTATCATCATCACTACTATTGGCATTGGCATTTTTATCATCATCATTAGTATTAGCATTATTATTATTCTGATTATTATGATTGTTATCATTATTTTCATTACTATTATTATTATCAATTTCATTATTATTATTATCATTATCGTCATTAATGCTATTCTTGTTTTTATTTAGGGTCATCATTTTTATATCATTATTATCATTGCCATGAACATCAGTATTAATATTATCAGTATTGTTACAGCTGTTATTATCATCACCATTAATGTCTTATTATCACTGTTCTTGATGTTGTTTTGATATTACTATTGGTTAAATATCATTATTATATCATTATTTCATTTTTATTAACATTATCATTATTATTATTAGTGTTATTGTTATTATTATTATTATGACTATTATCATCATTATCATTATCATTATCATTAATATAATTATCATTATGATCATCATTATCATTAATATAATTATCATTAGTATAATAATAATGTGATATTACTATAAAAATCATTATCATTATTGTTATTATTATCTTCATTGTTATTATCATCATTATCATATTATTACCATTAATATTATTTCTATTATTATCGTTATTATTATGATGATGATAATGATTCTTATTATCATTATCATCTTCGTCATTATCATCAATCATTATTGTTATTATTATCAATGTTAATGTTTTTGTTGTTATTGTTATTATCATTATCATCATCATTATTATCGTTTCATCATAACAATCAATTTACTTATCGTGGACTTTCTGAACAAGCACAGTTAGAAGAATTATTCTCTAAATAGATATAAATAAACACTGCCAGCCATGTGTACGTGTGTTTGTTTTTATGTCAGTTGTTATTCCAATCAGATTGTTTATTGGATCAGTCTTGTTTGCTGTACGGTAAAGGAAACAGCGAAATAGTCATTATTGGTTCTGTATTGTGAACTTACCAAAGGTACAAGATAGCTTTGTTCCTGTTATATGACGATATACAATTATGAGAGTTATGGTTATTTCCAGAATATATAACTACAGTTTTTTAGTATGAACTATATAAGTGAAAGAACTGATGACGATAAGGAGATAAGCAATCAAAGGAAACGTGCAAAGGAACATCAGAGGAAAGCGAAGCAGCATGATAGTTGAACATCACATTTTTTTAAAACTAATTACGTGAACTTTGCATTTCAACCCTTCATTTGTGCTGTATCCGGTCGCAAAAAAAACGAACAATAAACAAAAATAAGTCATTATCGACATCATTATCGCATTAATTCTCATACATACTACATGAATCCCTGTTACAAATCATGGCAAAGTTGCGAAACATCAATCACCCAGATTGACCTTATTTTATCTCGACCTGTTGATGCAATTTGCAGGCGAGACCATGTCGTCAGGAAGATTTAATCGCGTTGCCAAACTGTCTGCCTCTAATTTCGAGAAGGGAACAAGGCTAATCTGTAGCCATTATCTCGGGTTGGAATATGGAAATGAAATAACGGAGTGTGAGAGAGGAAAGGCGAGAGCGAGTCTAGGTTAGGGAAGGGTAAGGTACGTGTTCTTGGAAAGACGTTTCATATACATCTGAGGATGTGTGCGTATGTTATCATATCTATCACTCTATATATTTTCTTTTTTATCAATCGATCTGGACTCAGACATTAATGTGAATGTGCCAGGAGTTGGTATTAGATGAAATAAGATTCGACAATTCTTTTCTCCCCAAGAAGGGAAAATCTAATAAGCAGTCTTGTTATTATATTGAACATTTTCCATTGTCTACCTCTAAGAACGTTTTATTACTATATCATCTTACCTTCTTTTAGATCCTTTCATTTCATAGATAAATAAAATTTTGTGAATTTGAGAACTCCGTTTCTCTCTTCCATTCCTTTCTAATCTTTCCATATTACTCACAAGCGCTTTTCTAAAAACTATTCTGTGAAAAATGGTGCTAATAATACAGCTGCAACACGGAAACGAACGCAATATGCTAAGAGTATGAAGGTTCCCATTGTTAAGTCACGTTTTTTTTTTTCTCTCTCTCTCTCTCTCTCGCCGTTTGTTTTACTTCCTTTGTACTTTCACACTACACGGATGCAGTAAAGCAAATCTGGAGTGTTAATTTGAAGGAACATAATCATATATATCCTCTCTATGAACTTCACAGAGAAACTATCACAAAAGACTTTCTGTCAGAGCTCTTTTAACTCTTTATTAACTCTAGGTAACAATGGTGTGGTACGCATTTTGTCACAATAATATAACTCCTTACAGATTTGCAAGAGATTAAAAGTAAAACATTTTGCTTCATGCTTGTCGTGAATTTCTCTCTCTCTCTCTCTCTCTCTCTCTCTCTCTCTCTCTCTCTCTCTCTCTCTCTCTCTCTCTCTCTCTCTCTCTCTCTCTCTCTCTCTCTCTCTCTCTCTCTCTCTTTCTCTCTTTCTCTCTTTACCGTAAACTGCGCAATAGGCTTTCGGTTGGTTTGCCGTGATGCGCAATTATCAACAGAAAAAAAAAATTCTCAAAAATATTTTTATGCTATAAAATAAAAGATTACATGGAAAGCACGGGAAAAAAAACAATTGTCAATTCCTTATTTACCTCAGTTCAGGCGTGGTGGTATAGTGCATTTGCCTGAGTTGCCAAACGTCATTGCAAGATATATGGGAACGAAATTTAGGCCAGCCAAGTTTAAAAATAGCTTCCACACGCTTTTCATCATAAGGTGTACGTAGCGGTTTACGGGTTAAACATTTGTATTTCAGGAATGCCTAAAAATTCATAATTTTTTTTTCTTAGGAAGGTTACATGTGGGTCTTAAGGACGGGAATCTTAACATTTACCCTATTATGATGTAGCAAAAATAATCAGACAGCTGTGGATTACTGCGATAAAGATAAAACACAAACACTCATGTAGAGAGAGAGAGAGAGACAGAGAGAGAGATTATATTTATTATAAAATTAAAACTCATAATATAAGTGATATTTGCGTTCCAATTATCCCGTATTGCACTTTCATAAACAAATGCAAACTGACGTTACATAGTAATTTGACAAGGATGAAGTTTAAGAGAGAGATGTTTGATTAAAAACCCTTTACTCCTTTGTGTGGCTCAGTTTATAGTATTTGTACAGGATACTTGTCCATGGCCTCCCGTTAGCCATAACCCATAACTACAGTGACTGCA
>NC_091577.1:14454598-14459598 GCF_042767895.1 Penaeus vannamei | reverse complement strand
GTGTGTGTGTGTGTGTGTGTGTGTGTGTGTGTGTGTGTGTGTGTCTGTGTGTCTGTGTCTGTGTCTGTGTCTGTCTGTGTATTATCTATCTATCTGTATATCCATCCATCTGCTTTTGTATGTATTGATCTAACTGCCAAGCCATTTATCTACCAATATCTTCATCTATACATGTACATATCTGTCTACCTGTTTTTCTTCTATACATCTAGCTTACGGACATGTATATATATATATATATATATATATATATATATATATATATATATATATATATATATATTTCTGATTATAGAAAGATGCATATAGATAGAACATGAATAGATAGATAGAGAAAAAATGACCTGAATCGCAGTATTCAAATGTGTAAAAATATTCTCCATGATTGCAGGGTAATTTTTTTTTTTAATAACTGGGAAGAGCGCAAAGGAGAGAAGCTAATTACTTCATACAAATATATGTTCATTGAACGTATCTATTTCGAATGGAAGGCACAGAAAGAGAAAAAAAAAATAAAGAACAAGCTTACAATTTTGGAATAAGCGGAATTTCTAAAAGAGAGTGTGAAAAGATCGTCGCTTTTTTCATTTTTTACCCTCTATCCCTTTTCGATATCAAAAAATCGTCACCACTAACGAGACATCCGCGACAAAGGGTCTGCTCTAACGAGGATTATCAGGAGGTTGCAAAGGCCCGGCAAGCGTCACCTTGCCATGAACTCTGCGGGACAAAACCCACATTTCAAAACCATTATTGTCTGCCCCGTCTTCCCCCGCCGAAAAATATTGCGAAAGTGTACGGGAATGGAAAAACAAAACGCTATTTCTTCCGTGTCGCGCCGATAGGATTATAGCTCATGAGGTAATTATGATGTGATGAAACGATACTGTGATAGAAGGAAAGATGGGAGAAATTGATGACCGCTGAAAAGAAGAGAATTCCATGAATAAAATCAAACGGAGTTACGGTTAGGTTAGCTATTCATTTCGGTGAAAGATGTACAATGTTATTCATTTAGAGTCATGCTATTCTTATTCATTATAGCGAAGGTTACTTTAATAGAATGGCGTAACGTTTTCACTATTATTAAGTCCTTTGACATTGCTTTGTTAAGCTGTGACTATATTTTATTTAGAACATCCCGTATCTAGATATTTCTAAGGGTTACTCATATGTAAATGGATGTTTATACCTCTCAGAATTAACATGTAAACGAAACAATAATAAACATCGCCTACACATTTCCTTGCTGATAACCGAAACCGTGAACAAGTTCTCCGACATATGGCGTCAGTGAAGTTTTAAGACGAACACAGTCTACTGAATACGTACACACACAGAGAGAAAAGAGAGATACACACACACACACACACACACACACACACACACACACACACACTCACACACACACACACACACAAACACACATATATATAGGGAGAGAGAGAGAGAGAGAGATGCACACAACTACACACACAAATAACATTAATGAAAATAAGGAAAACAATCAGACATCCAACAGCCTATGATATCATATTCTTTGGCAATGGACTGGAAGCAAGTATCCTTAATGCATACAAGTCCATCTGGCCTCTTTCGGAAAAGTAGAAATTCCCTTGTATTGGGGAAAGGCAAGTTCATATCCAAGGGCATTGAGCGGTCCACTCCAAAAGTAAAAGTGGATGCGATGCTCAATATAGCATGTGTTTTGCTATTTGGAGAAACTGCTGATGTAGGTTCTCGTCCCCTTCAAGGATGAAATGAACCATACAGAACCAGGGAAAAGTTATTCAGTTACCTCAAGGGACATGAATGGAGTTGATTAGGGAAAATAGGGAAAAACAGCATGATATAATTAGGAAATACTATCAGACATATTGCCTATGGATGTACAATTACTTTCTGAATAGAAGGAGAACGAGAAAAAGAAGACGAAAATTATACAGAAACGGCAAAATTATTTGTGGACAGGTAGAGTGAGCCTTCGGATGCTTACGTCTTTGATTTCGATGATTGGAAGTCTTCCGGTATCGATCTCCGATGATTTGCTAAAAACTGAGAGAGCTTATCAGTTTGGACATTTATGGAAGCAGTGGAAACCCCAAATGAAGTAATTATTAAATAGCTTAGTGAGGTTGGCAAAAAGGATTGATTGATCTGAAGCTGTATCAGCAATAGTTGATGAAACAAATGACATTTGTGGCTTAGAGCTAATTTTCATTTATGTAGTAAAAAGCGGGAGCAAACAACCGGTGTTATTCATTCTGCACCTGTGAAAAAACTAGTCCCAACTATTTTTTTCTTGTAAAAGAATGATAGTGATACATTACATCATATTTGGGACTCAAACCTTCATACGAGCAGGTTACCCTAGAGCTTATGATACCTCCCATAGCCCTGTTCCTGCTGTAATTTCTACCACAAGTATTCCAGTCGTCAGCAACTGCTTGGGTACCATTGTATTCATATAAATCTCCCCCATATATCTCTCCAAATTGAATAGAATGTTCAACTATTTAGCTTGACTTTCGCCAAGTCCTGCCCGATTTATCGCTACATTTGAAGGTGTGATAGAAATATTAGAGTAAAAAAACAAAATCTGCGAAATGAGTGGTCGTTGAAACTCTCCACTTAATAAATGCCATTATGAATTAAAGATTCCACTCCTGTTGCCAGATATTTTCTTTCGTATTATGTCATCTTAATACCTGTGTTTCTTCTTCAATGATTAGCCTTGGGTCTGGCTCAAACTAAGTTCCTTGCCCAAATTCAAGAGATGGAGAGAGTAGTAAAAGTCCGAGAAAGAAAAGGTTACTACCTTCTGTTAGTATAGCGAAACTTATTTTGTAACCATTCCTCCTTAGGCTACTGTAATAAGCTACTGTTACTTTACCGCTTATTGTATATATCTAAATCTTTCTTTCATAAACATTCAGATCTCCATAATTAAAAACCAGGTGCAGTACAGTAGCTGCGATGCCACTGTTGCTCTAGCCCGTGAAGCAACATAAATCTATAAGGTTAATTTACAGTTGAACGTATTTTTTGCGACAAATGTAGAAAATATCTGACCGAGACTGAATATCACAATACAAGGGATGTATTTGACCGGTTCCTAGTATATCTCTTCAGGAATATCTCTCTGGCTAAATACATCTCTTGTATTGTGAAGATATTCATTCTCATCCATACCTTTTCTAAGTTTAGTGTGAACAAAATCCATGAAATCACCTTCACATTATTGCCAGACCTTAATAGTCATATTTCAAGTAAAGAAATCAAAACGTTTTTCCCCCATCATGTATCTCCTTTCTCGATATGCACTTTATAAAATTGTGAAAAAAAGATTTAGAGGTTAAGCGATCTCCGACCAAGGATTTCCAACTGATCTTGTTCAATTTTCCTTTTTGTTTCATTCACGGATTATACCATATGTTCTTTTTATTCATTCATGAGTTTATTTATTATCTATTTACTTGTATCTAACGTAGAGAGTTTCATTTGATCTCCTTACAAAGAGTTCCAGAAAGCGATTTAATATTTCCAAGGGAGGTTGATGTTGAATGGTTATTTACACGCATGGAAGAAAAAGAGAAAGGGGAAGAAGAGAAACTGAGAATACGAGGAATAAGATAAAGGAAGGAAATGAATATGCGACCGTGAATAGAAGGGTGGCAATAAAAGAAGGTTGAAGGGCATGATCAGAGCAAGACAAAGAGGGGGGAAATAAATGAAAAAAATACAGGAACAATGCGAGTAAACCAGAACCTTCTTTTAAAAATAAACAAACAAACAAAGACCACAAAAACCAGAGCTCGACTTATAAAAGATCACAAACATCGAACAAAAAGAGCCAATTTAAAAATGAACGTCGACTCTTAACAAATGGCACGAGTCCAATTAATATTACTCGTTTCCAAAGTTATCCGTTTCGTAAAATCTAAATCTCTTATTGGTTTTTTAGTACAAAATTGATTAATTTTAAAATTTCTAAATGACTTCCTAAGTCGATATAGCCAATAATATACACGTGACTGAGGACAGCATTAATATTTGGGAATTTTACAGGAAGGAGGGAGGGGGCTGTAAGGAGAGAGTTGAAAGCGCTTATTGTCGTTGTTATCAATTGTTCATTTATATTTAGCATAATTTTTTTTTCAGTGATGATAATAATGACAATGAAAATTTTGATATTGATGATGAGGATAATAATAATGATGATAGTAATGATAAGGATATTGGTAATGTTCTACGTAAGATAGAAAATTACCATGATATTGATGATCATGATGAAAATAATAGCACTATTATTTTTACATGATTATCATTATTACTATCATCGTTATTAATCTTATCAATATCTTTATCCTTGTCATTTTTATTATCATGAACTTTGTTATTATCATTTATTTCATACTGTCTGCCTCTCTTATCGTATATCGTATATGCGCGTGTCTGTTTCTCTGTCTGTGTCTGTGTTTGTGCATGTCTTTACCTGTGTCTTTTTTCTTTGTCTGTGAAGGATTTTGTGTACTTCCAATTCGTCTGTGTCCGTGCTTGTGTCTGCCTTTTTGTCTGTGTCTGTGCTTGTCTCTCCAACTGCTCCTGCGTCTTATATCTGTTGTTGTCCTAGGGAGGAGACGAAACATCCATATCAAAGTATTTCCAGGTTATTATTGCTTCCTTTTCGAATCAAAGCAGGAGGAAGATCAAGGGGCAAAGTACCCTGGAAAGAGAGAGAGAGAGAGAGAGAGAGAGAGAGAGAGAGAGAGAGAGAGAGAGAGAGAGAGAGAGAGAGAAAGAGAGAGAGAGAGAGAGAGAGAGTGTGTGAGTGGGTGAGTGAATGAGTTACAGGGAGGGAGGGAGAGAGAGAGAGAGAGAGAGAGAGAGAGAGAGAGAGAGAGAGAGAGAGAGAGAGAGAGAGAGAGAGAGAGAGAGAGAGAGAGAGAGAGAGAGCAAGAAAATGAAGAAAAAAATAAAAAACGAGGGACAACTAAAGG
>NC_091577.1:14447098-14449598 GCF_042767895.1 Penaeus vannamei | reverse complement strand
GTATGTTGCTTGACTGAGTTCTTAGATGCGACAGCGATCATGGGTCAACCAGAGACTCCGTACCAGAATTACACATCAATTATACTCTTTGAGCTTTTCTGTTGTTAGATCCCGGCTGTCATTTTACTTTGTTCCCATGGCTTTGATTTTGCAAATGTTTCAATCTACATGTGAATTTTCTTGTTCTCTCTCTCTCTCTCTCTCTCTCTCTCTCTCTCTCTCTCTCTCTCTCTCTCTCTCTCTCTCTCTGTTTCTCTCTTTCTCTCCCTCTCTCTCTCTCTCTCTCTCTCTCTTTGTGGTAATAAGTAATTGTCTTCATCGTTTTCATGTTACGGTCAAATGTGAAAAGGCGAACCTGAAGCGAAGTTCGGTGCTGCACTAAGAATATTTGGGAAACAATAGCAGTTGTTTACATCACAGAAATATTGAGACAGTTTGCGGTAATTTACAACATTAAGTAATTTGTTTTCTATTTGTCAAAATATTCAAGTGTCATCACAAATATAATATGAAATACTTGAGATTCCAAATGATATGATTTGTGGTCAATTTTCACATAGATGATATTTTGATAATTATTTGTGCTAGTCGCAAAAGATGGTAGAAGAGCAGTCGTGAACATCATATAGATAATATAATTCGCATCAAAGTTGTATTATATCGGTTTCAGTTCTTCTCAGATAAGAGTTCCATGCCTGCTTCTCTAAATTCATGCGAGTTATTAATAGTGTTAACAATGATGATAACAATAATAACAATGAACATATTTATTATTATTACTATTATTGTAATTATGATAATTATTGTAATTATCATTATTATCATTGTCATTACAATTATCATAATAAAAATAATCATAGCAGTAAAAGGAAATAGTAATGAGATTACAATCATAACAATAATATTAATGATAGTAATAATGAAAATATTAATAAAGAAAATAATCTTGATAATGAAGATAATAATATGATTGTGAAAATAATAATAATTATGATGATAATGATATTGATAATGATAATGATAATGAAAATAATGATAATAATGAAATTAATGATAATAAAAATCATAAGAACGGTAATAATATGAAAATTACACTTAAATGTGATTGGCTTTTTATTTCTTTATTTTCATTATTTCCACAACACATCTGAAAGACTTATCTTTATATAACATACACTCACTTTGTTTCCTTGAATATAAATGTAACTTGATATGCGATTTGAAGATCCCCTTTGCATTTGAATGAGCGCTCTCTGTATTGACAATTACCATATTATAGAAAGGGTAACTTATTTTGTTTTACAGATCATTTCAGTTCAGTTTAATTTCTGTATTAGAGATATTAGGTTTTTAGATGGGTGTAATGTCCTTGGAATTTTTTTTTTTTTTTTGAGGGGAGGGGGCATTGCATGTAATGATTAAGATTTTGCTTTCCTTTCTTAATTCTTTTCCCATTATTTTGTTTTATTCTTGTCATCTTTTTTTCTCTTTCCTGTTGCCGTCGCTCTTTTCAGCTCTTCCTGTTTTCTTTTCTTTTCTTTCTCTTTCAAGTCTTTCTGTCTCCTCCTCTTCCATCTCTTCTTCCTTGTCTTTCCTCTCCTATACTCATCCTCCCCAATTTTACTTTTCCTTGTTTTCTTTCACGTATTTCACGTATTCTGAAGATCTGAAAAAAAAAATCTGAAGTCAACCAGAGACTCCGTAGCAGAATTACACATCAATTATACTCTTTGAGCTTTTCTGTTGTTAGATCCCGGCTGTCATTTTACTTTATTCCCATGGCTTTGATTTTGCAAATGTTACAATCTACATGTGAATATTCTTCCCAAAGCTGTAAAAAGGAATATAAATATGAATATAATATATATATATATATATATATATATATATATATATATATATATATATATATATATATATATATATATATATATATATATATATATATATATATATATATATATATATGTATATATATATATATATATATATATATATATATATATATATATTAATTTACTTATTTATTATATAAAACAGCTAGCTTCTTTATATTTACATAAATATCATTACCAATATCCGTTTTATTGTAAATAATAGTTTGCGTTTTTTTCTTTTTTTCTTTTTCTTTTTTTTTTTTTTTTAAACTGTGGATTTTCTCGCCCCCCTTTCAAATACATCATCACCAATCACGAGACAAATTACTACAGCTCCTTTATATGTTGCTATTTCTCCATCAATAGAGATATATAATTCTGATTAAATAGATATCTAGCAAACGGTTATCTTCTTTTCTTTCATTTTTATCTTTTAAACTTAAATATCAAAAGTTTACCATCATTTTGACAATTCTACTTTTTTGTTGCAGCATTTTTGCATCTTAAAGCAATCTACAAGATATAAATCCCCCTCCCTTTCTTTCTTTCTTTTTTATTCTGCATGTATTTTTTACAAAAGTTGCTAAAATCAGTAAGTACTATAATTTCATCTGATGACTATA
>NC_091577.1:14428299-14446598 GCF_042767895.1 Penaeus vannamei | reverse complement strand
CCTATTTTTAACTATAAGGAAGACCTTATATACTGTTTTATTCCTCGAGTCATTATTCCCTTTCCCAGATGCTCTCCGTCACAAGTGTCCTGCTGTTCTGTTGGATTTTTGTGCTAGTGTTATTAGATTTACATGCGCATGAACTGGTGGCGTAAATGGTGGACATAAGATAATGAGAGATATAGCATAATCAGGTGATTATGAGTGTAATGGGCAGACCGAGTCCGATGTAAACAGTTTCGTTATTATACACACTAAAGGCGAGAGTGCGAAGATAAACTGATCGACGACCTCCCTCTAAGCCTTTTTCGTCCTTTCCGCCACATAGCTCATCGAGAGTTATAAAAGGAAAATATTTATAATCAACTCGAGCGGTTCATCGGCAGATTTCGCTGCGGGACGGAGAGTGCGCGCTGTGGATGTGAACGAATGATCCCGATATTACTGTTGCTTGGACGTGTTGCGGACTATTAACCTGGAGGAAGAAGTAAATCATAAAAAATTATCTACCGGGGTTCCAGATATTGTAATTACCAAACGGGAAATTTTCAAAATAAGTCCGGAGGCAACACCATTCGCCACGGATAATCTTCCTTCAGTCTCGTTATTTTAGCCGTTATTGTGTTCGTCTTCTCTCACGATTCTGCGCTGCATGGAAGGCAGCAAGAGACGAACGGCATGGCGTTCTGTCGTCTTGCTCATGGCAGTACTTTACATCAGCTTAGATTTGCTGTTCAGGAATTATGACGTTACGCGCCTGGATAGGAACGATGACGTTGCGGGCCCGGGCAGGGGCGATGACGTCATAGCCAACGGTGTTGCCATTACGACTCGCCGGCTTTTGCCACAACAAGGTAAGTGTCAACGATTTATCAATTCGATTGCTTGTGTCAGTTCGATTATTTGAAATTTAACGGTTACATGTACTTGCGTGCGCGTAACAGTGCTTTGCTGGGGTGATTTATGTGCATTGGTAGTCAAAGCGGAGCTACCAGAGGGGGGGGGGCAGTGTGGATCCGGTCCCGACCACACTTGAATGTACATTCAGTCACTGCGATAAAAGTTTTTAAATTTGATTAGAAAATTTCTGCCTTTTAGTACTAAATATTTTGAAATATTTTCTTAATTTTTAGGCAAAGAAATAAAAGACAAATTGTGAGCCCTCCGTGTTAAAAGGGGAATAACTTTTAAAAACTTGTTGCTGATTAAAGTTTTTGATAAATGAAACACTTCCAGAAAAAAGTATCCACTTCCAATTTTTAGAAGGGTGTTTCCGCAAGGAAAAGGGGCGAGGACCCCCAATAACGTGTATTGAAAGTGTATTGCGAAAATTAGGTAGCAGGGAAAAGCGGGGGGGAGGGGGAGGGGGGAGGTATTACTAAATCAATTCAGGAGATACGTTTCCCTTACACCGTTTCGTAAATGCAATGCTGTCTAGACTAACGAAAGTCTCCAAACGAATAGAACGAAGTTTAAAATCATGAAAACAAGGCACAAAGGAAAACAAAGAGGCGACCAAGAATAACGCAGAAGGAAAGATATCAAAGAAATTTCTATTAATACAACTCTTTCCATTCTTTACTTCCTCTCCTCGTTTGTGACTTTATTTTTATATGCCGCTCTGCAACGCTGCATCCTC
Source organism: Penaeus vannamei (assembly GCF_042767895.1). Taxonomy (NCBI): domain Eukaryota; kingdom Metazoa; phylum Arthropoda; class Malacostraca; order Decapoda; family Penaeidae; genus Penaeus; species Penaeus vannamei. The sequence continues at coordinate 14,444,959 of NC_091577.1, read as the reverse complement.
CCGCCGTTCAGTAATGTTTCAATCCGTCCGCCATATTCCCTGCATGGCCCAGTCAGTGTGTTCGAAACCATGGCGTGGATTTCTGCTGATGCTTGCCGGTTGCTTCCTGACGCTGAATCTGCTCTTCGGAAATGGCCTTGACATCAGTGGCCAATTTAGGGGCCAAGTTCGCAGCCAGTTTCGCCCAATTTCGCCTATTCGCGGGGATAGAGGTTGGTGTTGGATAGAGACAGAGTATGTGTGTGAAGGGATTTGTGCTGGGAACGAGGTAAAAAAGTGAGAGAGGGGGAGAAAAGGTATGGGAAAGAGCAAGAGAATGTGCGAGGAGAGCAGGAGTGCGAGGAAAAAAGAGAAAGAGCAAGAAAATATGCGAGAATGAGAGTGAGAGCACGAGGGAGAAAGAGTGAGGAAAATAGGAAGAAAATAAGTGATAACGAGAGCAAGAGGAAATAAGGGCGAGAAAAAGAGTAAGAGAAAAAGCGAGAAAGCAATCAATAAATGAGCTTCAAAGAGAACGAGGGAAAGAGCGCGAGCGAGAGAAAAAATAAAACAAAGAAAAACCACGAGAAAGAAAGCAAAAAACAAAATCAAAGGCAATCTTCAAAGGGGCACAAAACAGATGTAGCTCGGACTGAATCAGCTTTATTAGAGCTCTCAACTGATTCATCATTACTGAATGTTTACTCTAATGGGCCGGGTTACCTGTAAAAAAAAAAAAAAAAAAAAAAAAAAAAAAAAAAAATATATATATATATATATATATATATATATATATATATATATATATATATATATATCAGCAATGCAATACTTAGGAGTAGGATAAAACGCGCCACATCGGTCTGCACGGGCAATGGTGTTGATAATTTGTCATATACAGTGAAAATGTCTCATTCTGTGAAAAATTGCTTTAGCATTTCTCAATATTGATGCAGAGACTGCTAGTATATCGGAGCCTGCGGGATGTGAACGAGACAGACAGAGAGCGGGAGAGAGAGAATGTACAAGAAAAGTGTTGCGGAGAGAGAGAAAAAAAGTGAGAATGGGATTAGGAGGGAGAAAACCCGAGAAAACGAAATGAAGAGAGAGAGAGAAAGAACGAGAGAAAACGAGAAAAGAGGAGAGAAAGAAAACCAGAGAGAGAGAGAGAGAGAGAGAGAGAACAAGGAAGAAAAAGAGAGCGAGAGAGTAACAGCGACAGAGAAGGGTAGCGAGGGAGCGTGAAAAAATTATCAAATTTTAATAGAACCTACAGACTGCTTATCTACATTTTAAGATCTTGAACACCCCTGTAGAACAGCCATCCAAGATATCGTTCTCTCTGCTATATGTTCATACTTGCATGTATAGGTGCATGTGGACAGGGCATGCACACACATAAACATTTACGTTTATGTGGAGATAGCAAAGGCATATGGATATAAATATATTCGTACAAACATATATTTGCAACGGACGGACACCAAATAGATATGGAATTTATTTACTGTAGAATCATTTTTTTAAGTCATAGATTTATTAGATAATGTTTTGACTCTTCGTTGACTTTAGAAACGTTTTTTTATTGTTTTTCTTTACGGGAATGTGGTAATGATGATAATGAGAATTATCGTAGCATTGGTGTGGATAACGGTGATAATCTTGATAACTTCAAGATATTGATAAGAATAATCAGTTTATTTCGTTTTGCTAAGTCTATCTTCGCTCGGGCCTTTTTGTCTGGAGTGACCCGGCCTATTATTTTACCCGCATTGGAAACCATCCATTTGTTTGCACCTCCATTGTAAGCTGCCTTACATGACTGGAAGTAAGATATGTCAAATGGCTCCACTTTGTGAGTTATCATAATATAATTATCTGGCAAAATCAATAGCCTTTAGGGTCTTGTGGCTGTCGTGACCATCTAGATTATGTGTTTGTCCTGTTGGGTTGGTTTGGCGTGTAACAAAGTGACGCAGCCGTTCCATGACGCAATCGCCGTCCGTCCATCCATTAGAAGCGAATATTCCGATGCATCCAGGGGTCCTCCATTCAAAGGCCTCGGAAAACCTCTTAGAAAAAGTGAACACTGGAGGAGTGAATGTCCCACGACCATTCCCAGCACATAAAACAGTCGTTTTGCCACGTTCGCCGCTAGTCATTTTCCCTACAGATCTTGACTCCTTTGTTGCCACTACACTGAGAGGCTTCTGAACTTTTGACATTCCTGTTTCGTCCATGTTCCATAGTTGCCGTGGACTAATTCCCACTGCTAAAACTTGACGAAAAGCATGAAGGAATGCGGTACGAACGAATGCAACTGCCCTTGCAATATGTGTTGCCTCTGGCTTCCGAACTGATAACTATGGGTGTCGCTTTATGAATCCCGCAAATCGGTTCCAGCCATTTTTGGAGTGTGTTGAAAATCATGTGCAAGGCGCCATGCAACTACTGTAGATAGGCCGATAAGGACCATTTTCCATTGCTTGTATGGGTCACTAGCATTTCTTCGCATGATTCATTTGGCTCCTGCTACAAACGTCCAAGTCTTGTTTTTCCTAGGTTGGCCTCTTTCCCATCCCTGTGGCGCCTTCATGTCTTAGCGGGAACGCCATAATTCCTTGAGGCAGACCTCATGTTGCCATGTACTGAATATTAGTATTCTCCAACCATGAATAAAGGATTGATAAAATGAAGAGCTATATAATCAAGACAACATACAGCAGTCTTCTTTGCTTTTAAATGATTCCAAATCGAAAATTGTCCTCCATTTTCCAGTATGCGAGGCCTTTGTCGATGTCATTAGTTTCCAGAAGTGCAGAGCGATGGCGCTGACAGCCTGATCAGCTGATTACTTGAAAATAATGAAGAAATGCGGCAAAATACCAGAGAGGCGATAAGCCCGTGGGGGAGGGGGGAGGTCCTTACCCCACCTTACGCAACTGACCGCTGTGCCTATTTTTAACTATAAGGAAGACCTTATATACTGTTTTATTCCTCGAGTCATTATTCCCTTTCCCAGATGCTCTCCGTCACAAGCGTCCTGCTGTTCTGTTGGATCTTTGTGCTAGTGTTATTAGATTTACATGCGCATGAACTGGTGGCGTAAATGGTGGACATAAGATAATGAGATATAGCATAATCAGGTGATTATGAGTGTAATGGGCAGACCGAGTCCGATGTAAACAGTTTCGTTATTATACACACTAAAGGCGAGAGTGCGAAGATAAACTGATCGACGACCTCCCTCTAAGCCTTTTTCGTCCTTTCCGCCACATAGCTCATCGAGAGTTATAAAAGGAAAATATTTATAATCAACTCGAGCGGTTCATCGGCAGATTTCGCTGCGGGACGGAGAGTGCGGCTGTGGATGTGAACGAATGATCCCGATATTGCTGTTGCTTGGACGTGTTGCGGACTATTAACCTGGAGGAAGAAGTAAATAATAAAAAAATATCTACCGGGGTTCCAGATATTGTAATTACCAAACGAGGGAAAATTTTTCAAAATAAGTCCGGAGGCAACACCACTCGCCACGGATAATCTTCCTTCTGCCTCGTTATTTTAACCATAATGTGTTCGTCTCCTCTCACGATTCTGCGCTGCATGGAAGGCAGCAAGAGACGATCAGCATGGCGTTCTGCCGTCTTGCTCATGGCAGTACTTTACATCAGCTTAGATTTGCTGTTCAGGAATTATGACGTTACGCGCCTGGATAGGAACGATGACGTTGCGGGCCCGGGCAGGGGCGATGACGTCATACCCGACGGTGTTGCCATTACGACTCGCCGGCTTTTGCCACAACAAGGTAAGTGTCAACGATTTAGCAATTCGATTGCTTGTGTCAGTTCGATTATTTGAAATTTGACGGTTACATGTACTTGCGTGCGCGTAACAGTGCTTTACTGGGGTGATTTATGTGCATTGGTAGTCAAAGCGGAGCTACCAGAGGGGGGGGGGGCAGTGTGGATCCGGTCCCGACCACACTTGAATGTACATTCAGTCACTGCGATAAAAGTTTTTAAATTTGATTAGAAAATTTCTGCCTTTTAGTACCAAATATTTTGAAATATTTTCTTAATTTTTAGGCAAAGAAATAAAAGAAATAGTGAGCCCTCCGTGTTAAAAGGGGAATAACTTTTAAAAACTTGTTGCTGATTAAAGTTTTTGATAAATGAAACACTTCCAGAAAAAAAGTATCCACTTCCAATTTTTAGAAGGGTGTTTCCGCAAGGAAAAGGGGCGAGGACCCCCAATAACGTGTATTGAAAGTGTATTGCGAAAATTAGGTAGCAGGGAAAAGCGGGGGGGAGGGGGAGGGGGGAGGTATTACTAAAACAATTCAGGAGATAAGTTTCCCTTACACCGTTTCGTAAATGCAATGCTGTCTAGACTAACGAAAGTCTCCAAACGAGTAGAACGAAGTTTAAAATCACGAAAACAAGGCACAAAGGAAAACAAAGAGGCGACCAAGAATAACGCAGAAGGAAAGATATCAAAGAAATTTCTATTAATACAACTCTTTCCATTCTTTACTTCCTCTCCTCGTTTGTGACTTTATTTTTATATGCCGCTCTGCAACGCTGCATCCTCCCGCCGTTCAGTAATGTTTCAATCCGTCCGCCATATTCCCTGCATGGCACAGTCAGTGTGTTCGAAACCATGGCGTGGATTTCTGCTGATGCTTGCCGGTTGCTTCCTGACGCTGAATCTGCTCTTCGGAAATGGCCTTGACATCAGTGGCCAAGTAAGGGGCCAAGTTCGCAGCCAGTTTCGCCCAATTTCGCCTGTTCGCGGGGATAGAGGTTGGTGTTGGATAGAGACAGAGTATGTGTGAAGGGATTTGTGCTGGGAACGAGATAGAGTGTGCGGGAACGAGGGAGAAAAGGTAACGGAAAGAGCAAGAGAATGTGCGAGGAAAAAAAGAGAAACAAGAAAACATGCGAGAATGAGAGTGAGAGCACGAAGGAGAAAGAGTGAGGACAATAGGAAGAAAATGAGTGATATCGAGAGCAAGAGGAAATAAGGGCGAGAAAAAGAGTAAGAGAAAAGACGAGAAAGCAATCAATAAATTAGCTTCAAAGATAACGATAGAACTAGGGAGAGAGAGAAAAAATCAGTTCAGTTAGATTTGCGGTCATGCTTCGCCCGAGCCTTTCTCTAGAGTGGCCTGGCCTGTGTCAACTATTTCTAGTTAACATGTGTTTTCTTTGAACTGTATCGGGGTGGCTGAATTGCGAGCAAGCGATCCAACTGCCACGGAGTAAGCATGTGGCAAACCCCTTTTACCAGCCCGGCGTCTGTGGTGGGTGGTCCCTGTCTTAGAAATTGTGGGTGTTCATAATTCTGCATGTAACAGGGTGGCGTTAGTGTTTGCATAACCTGGCAGTCTCGTCATCAACAATTTGCCAAGCGCATGGGTAACTTAGTCTTAATATGTGCAGTATGACTTCGGTATGTCTTTTTGTATTTGGAGGAAGGAGTAGTAGCTCATAGCCTGTAGCATCTGAGTGCCACTTGGCAGCGAGCGAATTTATGGCATTTTCTCTATGTGCTCCCCGGAGGACTGCACACACTGCAGCTTTATTAGAGCTCTCTCAACTGATTCATCATTACTGAATGCTTACTCTAATGGACCGGGTTACCTGTAGGTGCTCCAACCTCTACAACAGAAGCAAGAAAAAAAATGTCAGCAATGCAATACTTGGGAGTAGGATAAAACGCACCACATCGGTCTGCACGGGCAATGGTGTTGATAATTTGTCATATACAGTGAAAATAGTCTCATTCTGTGAAAAATTGCTTTGGCATTTCTCAATATTGATGCAGAGACTGCTAGTATATCGGAGCCTGCGGGATTTGAACTAGACAGACAGAGAGCGGGAGAGAGAATGTACAAGGAGAGTGATGGAGAGAGAGAAAACAAATTGAGAATGGGATTACGAGGGAGAGAACCCGAGAAACCGAGATGAAGAGAGAGAGAAAGATCGAGAGAAGACGAGAAAAGGGGAGAGAAAGAAAACCAGAGAGAGAGAGAGAGAGGAGAACAAGGAATAAAAATAGAGCGAGAGAAACAGCGAAAGAGAAGGGTAGCGAGGAGCGTGAAAAATTATCAAATTTTAACAATCTTCATGTTAAGATATTGAACACCCCTGTAGAACAGCCATCCAAGATATCGTTCTTTCTGCTTTATGTTCATACTTGCATGTATAGGTGCATGTGGACAGGGCATGCACACACATAAACATTTACGTTTATGTGGAGATAGCAAAGGCATATCGATATAGATATATTGGTACAAGCAGATATTTGCAACGGACGGACACCAAGTAGATATGGAATTTACTTATCATAGAATCATTTTTAACTCATAGATTTATTAGGTAATGTTTTGACTCTTAGTTGACTTTAGAAACGATTTTTTTCTTGTTGGGAATGTGGTAATGAAGATAATGAGAATTATCGTAGCATTGGTGTGAATAACGGTGATAATCCTGATAGGAAGATATTGATAAGAATAATGAGACAGATAATTAGCACAACGATAATGAAATGAGTGTTTACCATAATTGCCAGTATCATTTACGTCAATACAAATAGTATCACCGTCATTTTAACCATTGCAATAAGCCTTAACGATGATGATATTGATAAATAAAATCACCAAAGTTTGCTTCTCTTCGCCTGCATAATCATCATCAATAATCGAGAGTGAAAAGTTCATCTTTTCGTTCCAATTATGATCATGAAATATATCATAACGATATTCATATAAAAAATATGTAACTGCTTTGCCCTTTCATAATCACAACCTCAGACCAATCCCAGAATCGACGACCAAACGCTAACTAATCCTTCAAATCCTAATCCTATCGCTCCAATCTCCCCCCCCCCCCAAAAAAAAAAAAAGGTACTTCGAAAATCCAGTCGGAGGACGCTACCCAAGACTGGAAAATCCGCCTCGCAGGACCCCTCGAGGCTGAGGACCCGAGAGTGATAGCGTGGGTCAAGGAGGAGCACCTACATCCTCCTTCAGACCTGCCTTATAACCTCGACCTCGGGAAGAATGTCGACTTCACGAGGCTTCAGTACTGGCAGAGGGTTCACCAGGGAATTCTGGATGTGCTACGGGGCAAGGTGAGTAGGGAAGGGGAGGGAGGGGAGAGGAAGGGGGTAGGGGGTAGAGGGATGGAGGAAAGGGAGAGAGGAGGAGGGAAGATGGGGGAGGTGGAAGGGAGGGAAAGAGAAAGAGGAAAGGGGGGAGAGGGGAGAGGGATGGAGGAAGGGGCAGGGAAGATGAAGGCGGAGGGAGAGGGATGGGAAGATGGGCGGAGGTGGAAGGGAGGGAAAGAGAAAGAGGGAAGGGAGGAGAGGCGAGAGGTAAGGAGAGAAAGAAAGGGAGAGAGAGAGGGAGGGGAAAATGGAGGGAGAGAGAGGGGGAAGAAAAAGGGTGGTAGGGGATGAGACAGGAAGACAAGGGGACATGGAAAGAAAGCGATAGGAAGAAAGAGGGAGAGTTAGAGATAGAGACAGAAAGAGAAAGAAAAATACCAATTAAAGAACCATGAAAAAAATAATTACATGTGCACTCGCTCATTTCCGGATATGTTCCCAACGCCTCTCACTGATTCCCGTCCCTTCCAGCGCGGCGGCTTCTTCCTGGAGGCGGGGGCGCTGGACGGCTACTACCAGTCCAACACGTTCTTCCTGGAGAGGGACCTGGGCTGGACCGGCCTCCTGGTGGAGCCCAACCCCGTGTTCTTCGAGTCGCTCCTCACGCGCCACAGGAGGGCGTGGGCCACGGACCTCTGCCTCGGCACCAAGCCTTACCCAGTGAAGGTGATTCGGAGGTTTGGCAATACTCTCTTTGAAAAAAAAGATAGGTTTGACTCCGTTGATGTACGTTAATGCAACGCTGTGAGGATGGTTCAGTGATTTAGTAATAATATCTTTTTTTAAATACTTCCAGTTCAGATGAGTGTGAATTTATTTTTTGGCTCATTTATAGGAGTTTTACTGAATGCTTTGTGCACATATATGTGTATATATAATATGTATATAAATGTGTGTGTGTGTGGGTATATATTATATACATATAAACAGCATATATAAGAATGGCATGGGATAAATTCGCCTTCCCAGTCACGCATGATCTGTAGGTACAATACATTGCCACATTAACCACCCTCTTAACTTTGACTCATTAACCACCCTCCTACTAAGACTCTCGGTGTCCCTTCTAGACAGAGTTCTGGGTCCACACGGGCGCTGACCCCTGGCAGAGTCTCATCGCAGCGTCCCGAAGTGGTCTTCTGAAGGAACACCTGGAGAACTACGTAAGGACACGATCCCACTTTCGGGTGGTAGTAGTCGGGTTGGTGCGAGTTCCGGGGGGAGAGAGGGAGGGAGGGAGCGAGAGAGAAAATAAGAGAGGAGAGGAGGGAAGTAGTGAACGAGAGAGAATTTTGATTTGATGAACTATATATATATAGAGAGATGTGTGTGTGTGAGAGAGTGAGTGAGTGTGCGTGTATGTGTGTGTGTGTGTGTTAGAGAGAGAGAGAGAGGAAAGGGGGAGGTGAAAGAGGGAGGAGAGAGAGACTGATAACGAGAAAGAAAGAAGTTGAGAGAGAAATCGATGGTGAAAAAATTCCTTCCCCATATCCTACCAAACCTTTCTTTCCCATGTCCTAGCAAAATGGAGGACTCGACAGCGGCTCAGTGGTGGAGGTCAACTGCGTGCCTGCCATCAGCATTCTCTCCGCCCTCAACGTGACCCAGATCGACCTGTTTTCCCTCGACATCGAGAACGCCGAAGTGCCCGTCTTGCAGTGGTTCCCGTTCGACAGGGTGCACGTCGAGGTCAGATCCGTTGACGGCTCCTGTGTTGACTATATATAGAAAATATTTTTTTCAGACACAAAGGATAGGGGGTATAGTGTGTCGTCTGTCCTACATAGAGATAACAGGCGTACCCTGTTATACAGAGATATTACATGTAGATAATAGACGTGCCTTGTTCCTTCTAGATAACAAACGTGCCCTGTTACATATAACTAACAAACGTGATCTTTTCCATGAATAACTGTGTCCTGTTTACATGAAGACAGACTGTGCAAAACTTACATTGTGCTAGATTATCCAAAGGCTCCCAAGGAACTGTTTGCACCTCAACTCCTCCCGCAGGTGCTGGTGGTGGAGCACTGGACGTCAGGAGACCCAGAGGACAGCCAGGCCTTCGTGCGTCTGGTGGAGAGCAAGGGCTTCTCCTTCTACCGGAGGGACAACCACGACTACTTCTTCCTCCACCAGCATCCGAGATGGGTCCTCGCCCGCCCTGGAGACGAGGGCGCTGTCGATAACTTGGCGCCTTATGAACCACTGATAGGACATAAATGATAATTCCTTGTTCTCTCTCTCTCTCTCTCTCTCTCTCTCTCTCTCTCTCTCTCCCTCTCTCTCTCTCTCTCTCTCTCTCTCTCTCTCTCTCTCTCTCTCTCTCGGGTAGGCCAAATGCATACGCCGTGGCAGCTGGATCGCTTGCTTGCAATCCAGCCTCCGCGCTAAGCATACAGCTCAAAGAAAACATGAGTCAACTAGAAAAAGTTAACACAGGCCGAGCCACCCTAGAGAAAAGTCCCGGGCGAAGCTGAACTGAACTGAATCCCTCTCTCTGTCATCCTCTCCTGAGCTTGGAGGGAATCACAATAGATATAAACGGTAAGGCTTATTATGATTATCTCCAAATCATCAATGATCCCATACACCTATTATGACCTTTGAAAAGACTCATTTTCATGTGTATTTGTATTGGTATTCTACTGATGGGTAATCAGTTGTCAGAAGTCGTGGTACTCTGTATTTTTTTGCCATCCGCTAACAAATAGATTAACAATAAATCTGTTCCTGATATTACTAGTTACATAGGCAATAAAGGCTGTAACCAGAGATATTTGAGTAAATTGTATATTGAATGTATAATGTATAATATTGAATTTCAGTGTTTATAGTGATGTATAAAAAGCTGTGCCTTTATTGGGCATATAACTTTGATAATAAGAAAACGCAGTCTTTAGTATATAGATTTTCCTAAAGAAATTACATATGCCAGTCAAGTAAAGCGATGATCGTCTCTGTTTACAACCGACCGGCAGATTGTTGTTGGTTGGCGGTTAAGACGGACGTGCTTTGTGTAGTGTTCAGGATTTTAGCCAGTTATTGGTTCTTTTTGAAGATTTGGAATTTGAGTGTATGCTCAAGGTAATCTTACAATAATAAACTGCATTTTGTATATTCTAGCCACAAGTCAAGGTATTATCATGGCTACTGATAAGTTTTATGATAAACCTAGACTCATCGCCTGATTGTTTTGTTATTGTTCTCATATTTCTTTCTTGTAAATATGTATTGGTGGTGATTTTACTGAATTGATTAACCATTATTAAATTTTCGACTTTCTATGTAAATTTAATTTAACCTTGGCAGTTACCTATTTCCATCATTCTCTGTAACAAGAGTATTGATTAAATTTTGAAGTAACCTGTTTGAAAACCCTTTTAAAGGTCTGAATGTGATTTTGTTACAAATTATGAATGATATTGAGAAATAAGTTCTTAAAGTAAACCCAATATTGAGAATGTGACATTAAAACCTTGGAGTTTTGCTTTGTACTTATTCTTAGTACTATAATATTCAGTTATCACAGAGGTTACTGTCACACTCATTACCTAGGCGACAAATTAGATTGTATATCTCTGTACAATCCACACACTCCCAAGCACTGCGAAAGTTGTCCCGTTGTTAGCCAGTGATCATTGGGCATTATTATTCACCTATTTGCAAAAAGAAGCCCAACCCAGCCACTAACATGGCACATGGAAGCAGATTTAATTAGAACATGTCGGTATGGCAGCTACCAGAAGGTCCGTGCATGCACACACACACACACATACCCTCTCTCTCTCTCAAACATACACACATATATATGTGCGTGTATATATATATATATATATATATATATATATATATATATATATATATATATATATATATATATATAAACAATATCATTCTACATATCTGTCCCTGGCTGAAATAAAGGCTGTGCTTTTCTGTCGAAGTCTTCCTGGGTCTACATTCACTAAAGGAAGCAACTGCTTTGCACCTTCCACACCCAAGACGAACTGACCCAATATGAATGCCTTCCGGGCGACCTAAATCTCCACCTCGAGCAAGCCCTGTGAAGTCATCCCCCTTTGTCACGGATAAATGAATCTCGCACTCCAGTGGGCAGGAGCAAGCACCTGCCTCAAGTGGAGCCATCGCATACAAAGACACATCTCGTCAGACAGAGAGGAGGATGGAGACGACAGACAGACCAAGACACAGGGTCTAGCTCATCACCACTCCGCCCTTGGCACCCAGGGAGTCTCTTGGGGGTCATACATCTACATTTAACAATAAAACAAGACAAGACCCCTCTCATTCACCTGCACTAAGGCCAACCTCTCTTTCGCATCTGTTGGCAAGCAGTGGTCGAACCTCACGATCTCGATTCCCTGACGCTCTATTGCCGATCGACGTTCCTGTCGAAGTCCCTCCCTCGCCGTTCTACTCTGCACTGTAATAAAGTGGCGGATGTTGCTTCCCCGTTTGCACATGAGTTAACTAGAAATAGTTGACACTGGCCGGGCCACTCTAGAGAAAAGGCCTGGGTGAAGCATCTCTTCGCAAATCTAACTGAACTGAATTCCCCGTTTTGATGGTGCTAAGGCACTTGTTTGGATTTTGAGGTGGTGGAGTCGTCGCAGATGTTAAACTTTGATACTGCGAGAGTATAGTACCTAATACAAAGACAGACATGGTTGAGGTGTTACAGATGCGGGCAAGCAGTGTGTCTCGACTGCACATAAACTGTTATGAACAAACTTCGTTTTGAAACAACTCACATCGGAAAACACGGAAGACTGAATTCGCGCAAGTTTTGAAACAAATGGTCACTTAACCGTTTGTGACGAGGAAACAAAGGGAACCTTATACGTTGTTGTATGCGAGAAGAAAATTATGGTGTTTAGAAGAATAAAGCTTCGTGATAAGGAGACGATTGCTGAGTAATCATAAAACATTATGACATTTAAACATCAATATAATGTTTGTACAACCCAAACTTTTGGTAAGAGGTTATGGAGGTAGGACAACTAAGAACTAAAATATCAGAATATAATAATTTTAGTAAACATTTTGAGTACAACAAGAGGTATATATACACAAAGACGACATAATAACAGCATGGGATGTGTATGTGGGCAATGAGGGCATGTTCTAATATCACTTCGTCATTTTCACGATTGTAGACCTGTTGGAATCGGTGGTGTAAAAACAAAATGATATGGGTATTGTGTTATGTGATACGACCATGAAAACAGGACGCTACAAGTACCACCATTACTCCCTCGTCTCAGTGTCAGATGCCCTCCCTGCACTTGCCCATACCTCGCATATGAGTTGCTTTCTTTCTCAACGAACGCTGACCAATTAATCCGACCGGTAACCACCTAATTATCTTTATGTACGACCTGCTCGGTAGTTACTTGTGTTTCAGTTTATCTATTTATTTATTTATTTGTTTTATCTTTTTTTTTTTTGACAATGCTCTCTAAAGGCCTCTCTGAGGTATGAATTTCTACATTCTTTTGACGATTTGTTTTTCAATTATCTGTTGTTGTTTTGTTATTAGAAGAGAACTACCAGTGGTAATCAGAGGCTTCCTGTGTGTGACCATTCTTAGTAGTTACTCAGCTGGAGGACGATAGCCATGCAAGGCAACAGTTGTACAGTATAGAAAACTGTGAATAAGAATGGATTAATCTACCATTTGAGGGTATACCATTCGCAATGTTACATTGAGAGACTCGCGCCGTGTTCTGATGAAGATGAAGATGGAGGACCGAAAAGGTTAGTTAGATATAGGTTATTACCCAGTCATATCTTTTCTGCTCTTGTCACGAACGCCCCTTGAAGTGAGGTATATAAGCGGGAGCTGAACCAGTTGTTTGTTGCTTAATGTAAAAGGAAAAAATCACATGATTATCTTTCACTAAACTTTTATGTGCATAGTGGGTTTTCTTTACTTCTTTCAGCGTGGTAGATTTGCCAAATGTGTTGCATATATATATATGTGTGTGTGTGCGTGTGTGTGTGTGTATCTATACAAATGCATGTGTGCTCGTGCGTGTGTGCACACGCATATATATATATATATATATATATATATATATATATATATATATATATATATATGTATGTATGTATGTATGTATATATATACATATACATATATACGCATATATATGCATATATATATGTGTGTGTGTGTGTGTATGTGTGTGTGTGAGTGTGTGAGTGTGTGTGCCCACACACACACACACACACACACACACACACACACACACACACACACACACACACACACACACAGACATACACACACATACACATACACACACACACACACACACACACAAACACACACACACACACACACACACACACACACATATATATATATATATACATGGATATACATATGCATATACATGTGTATATAGTTATTTATTTATCTATATATACATATGTATATGTATGTTTATATGTATTTATATATATATACACGCATATATATGCATATATATATGTATATATATACATATGTATTCATATATACATGTATATATATACATATATATATATATGATTGATTACACACATATACACATACTTATATATATGTGTGTATATATAAACTGGGATAAAGGAATTTACGTCATTCACTGGTGGAACGCGAGGGCACCAGTTCCTAATAAGATCGGGCTGTCTGCCCCACACTCGACCTCACCCGACGAGGCAAGGATGGAGATCGCACCACGTGGCGAGGGTCACACGATGAACGAGGGCGAAGGTCACGGGACGCAAGGTCCAGCAATAGCAATGGTAACAGTAACAACGATAGTGACAGAAACAATAACGGTCATGGTAACAGAAACAGTAACAGGAATAACAACATTAGTAACATTAATAGAACTAATGATGGTAATGTAACCGCTACAGGTGTCAGGAGTGAGTTGCCATTTTTCCTTTTCTGAGATTGGAGACTATTATAGCCGTGTTGCCATGTCTTGAATTTCCGATATTTTTCTCAGAAATAAAAAAGTAATTTTTATGTGAATAATGCTCAAATATATATCGTGTCTTCCGAATGAACTACACGCTATGGCGAACAAAATACGAAAGTAGTAAAAAGCCAATATGAAAAGACATGTAATGAGAGTGTACTGTACACCCAACAACAAAAGCGGTGACGCCTCGCCAGACCTCGGAGAGTAAAGCTAGACTCGGCCCTTCGCGAGGTGAGTGAGCAAGCGTGAGCCGGGAAAGCGGTTCGCTGGTAAATGCCCAATCTGACCAGGTCTAAAAACTGTCACCCAATAATTTGACACTAAATAATGTTAATAGTGTGTTTCGCAACACCTACATCCTCTATACCCCACCATCATTATAGCAATGCATCGCCGCACACATTCACAGCATCTTATTTCACATTTATTTTCACCATCAGTTTCGGAAACAATATAAGAAATTAAGTTGGCTGACAATGTACTTTAGATTAATTTGTATCTCGAGATACCTTCCATAAGTATATGATTGCGTGGGGCGGAGCTAAGTGGCCTATCACACTCAAGCTTACCCCAACTAAACCGTGCTTCGCAATTCATGAACGCGACTGGAGGTCGCGGTTCGTAGGAGGGACCCAAACGAAATAAAAGGAAAACAAGGGAATCGACGCCTAAACCTTTACACCCCATTACCAAATAAATTTTGTGGTAGCTCAAGAATCGCTATATTAGACAAAACATTATCCGCGCCCACAAATATTACACACAGAGTGTGTGACATACTGTGAGAGAGAGAGAGAGAGAGTGGATGGGGTACTGAAACATAGACAAAGATTATATATAGTCTTTGACATAGTAGAACACCCACTTCTTGCTTTGCCTTGCGAATCTAGATCACCATCATCCTCTTCCCCTCTTTCATAACTCTGCCCAGATTGCTTGAATGTGGACCACCTTTCAGGTCAAGAAGGGTATGCTCTATCCAAGCCAGGTCTAGCGAGGCAGCAGGTCTGCTTTCGTTGTTGGCTGTACATAAAAGGACGAATTGTAGATATATATATAAACACATTATTAACATTATTTAGTGTCAAATTATTGGGTGACAGTTTTTAGACCTGATCAGATTAGGCATTTACCCAAAGCTTGCTCACTCACCTCGCGAAGGGCCGAGTCTAGCTTTACTCTATCCAAGGCTAAGGAGATATTCCCTAAGCCTTGACTCTACCTATTCTTACGCCTTCATATGTCGTTTCCGTGGCTAATGTTTAACACCTTGTCGTTGTTCCCCCTCCAGACTATTTAAGAAACCCATTATTTTCGATATTTGTTCATCTCTCTTTAACATATACATTTCGTTACTTTTGGTAATGAAATAATTGTAAATATTTGGAAAATGTAATGGCGTATGAAGTATTGATATGAGTATTATTCTATTTTCCAAATAACATATCAAAATTTTACCATTATCTAAATAGCTAAGAGTTGGGGAGAGAGAGAGAGTAGCTGCTTAGAATAATGCAGCGCCATATATTAATATACGGTTCTGGGATAATGCAAATGAAAGATATTTCCTTCTGACGAATATGAATATGAATAATCAATTACAACAACGTTTAAGGGTTTTATATACAAAATGTGATAAGGAATTAAAATAAAACGATGTGATAAGATGCCATGATAATTTTCGAAATAATATACGATAACTTATTTCTTATCGCAGGTTTCCATTATACTCATCAAATTATATATATTTCAGTCATTATCGCACTTCACAGCCTAATTTCCGTATTTTCCCTCTTCACATTCGAGCCATCCTAATGATGTCCTGGTAGTTTGAGCGCGGGCCTCCTTTCAGGGCAAGAAGGGCAAGATCTCTCCGAGGTCTGGCGAGGCGTCACCGCTTTTGTTGTTGGGTGTACAGTACACTCTCATGACATGTCTTTTCATATTGGCTTTTTATTACTTTCCTTTGTTATTCGCCATAGCGTGTAGTTCATTCGTAAGATACAATATATATTTGAGCATTATTCATGTAAAAATGTTGTGATAACACTTTTTTATTCCTGAGAAAATATCGGAAATTCAAGACATGGCAACACGGCTATAATAGTCTCCAATCTCAGAAATGGAAAAATGGCAACTCACTCCTGACACCTGTAGCGGTTACATTACCATCATTAGTTCTATTAATGTTACTAATGTTGTTATTCCTGTTACTGTTTCTGTTACCATGACCGTTATTGTTTCTGTCACTATCGTTGTTACTGTTACCATTGCTATTGCTGGACCTTGCGTCCCGTGACCTTCGCCCTCGTTCATCGTGTGACCCTTGCCACGTGGTGCGATCTCCATCCTTGCCTCGTCGGGTGAGGTCGAGTGTGGGGCAGACAGCCCGATCTTATTAGGAACTGGTGCCCTCGCGTTCCACCAGTGAACGACGCAAATTTCTTTATCCCAGTTTATATACACACACATATATATAAGTATGTGTATATGTGTGTAATCAATCA
>NC_091577.1:14408672-14421172 GCF_042767895.1 Penaeus vannamei | reverse complement strand
TGGAGAGTAACGAAACTGCAGTGATGCCAATCTCTTACACGGCTCGACACCCGCCTAAGCCGCCTCCCCCAGTGCAATGTAAATTGATTCTCGCGTTTATTATCTTATCATGTTTTTTGTAGTAATGTAAAGCAAATTACAGTGACATTGCAGTAAAATAGCAAAAATAAAATGATAAGCTTGAGTATCGTGTGGTGTTTCTCTCGTCAGACGCTGAACTGTTTTATTCAAGTAAAAAAAAAAAAACGTTATTGTTTGTCTGGCCTGCCGATCTCTGTATAATTACACTATCAGATGTTTTCTGGTTATCAGCTAGATAATATACAGTATTTTCTGACTGAATGTAGCAAAAATCGCTAGCTCTAGTAAAAAATTGCTAATCTGGCAACACTGCTTGTTGACAAAATGTACTGCCTTTTCCAAGTGAAATTGTTTCAAAGCACATGGTTATTTCAGTAATGATCATAGTCCGTTGTTATTCAAGTTTCATCGTTTGTTGTATTTTACAGTGACTATGACTTCGTTGTATAACTCCTAGAGAATATTCACTCACTGACATAATCAGTTTGATTTTGGTAGTTACGCAGGGGGGGGAAGGGGGAGGAATATTCATGTATGGATGAGAAAATGTTATTACTCCGTGTGCTATTTAACGTCATAATATTCATCATATTAAAGGGAAGATTAATTTAAAATTTGAATTCACACAAGCAAACAGACAGACGATGTTGTATTGGCGGGAAGGTTTTGGGAGAGGAACCGGGGGATAAGACGGTTAATCTTATTTTCCATATCTATTCGCCGTATCAGTTTTTCATATATGTTCGTTTTTATTTCAACTTCGTCATATCAATACAGGCGTTTATTACGTGCATAAACAAAAACATGATCAAGTGTATGGTTAGTCGCTGATGTGTAAAAATATTTAGCGTATATACAGATACGCTAAACTTGATAAGCAATGGCATATCTGAATTTCCTTTGCATCTTCTGTATCACCCCCTCTTCTTTCTTGAATATGTGATTTAAGTATGTGTGGTGGATATACTGCATATGTACTTTTGTCATGTCTACTGTTTTATCGATTTGTTTCACATATACAAACCAAAAGGAAACATGCCAAAATATACTAAAAAAAGGAAGTAGGAAAACACATCCTAAGATAAAGAAAAATAATGAATAAGAATAAAAACACGGCACCACGCCACGAGGTATTGTGATCACGCGTTCCCATAAAGCCCAACAGGAACGCGGTATATGCGGGGCGGCCGATTCGAGAAACCTGATTGGCTGGCGACTGAGCTAAAGGTTTTAAGCAGGAAAGCATTGCGTGCCAGTCGTCTCACATCGCTTGCAGAGAAACAACGTGGTTTTGTTGTATCTTTTATTCTAAAATCTAGAATACTGGTACAAATTTGACCTTCATTGATTCTTCAGAGTTTAAGGTATGTGACATCTATCATTACATGAGTGCTAGTGATCGCCGCTTAATGTTTTTTTGCGTAGATTCATGAGTCGGGCAAGCAGCTGTTCATATCCATCACGCGCACACGTGCATGTGTGTGAAATTACTGCTTGCTTGGTTGATGAATCTATTCCAAACATTGGTCAGCGTCAGATATTCAAATTCAAACGTGTATATTTTTGTATTGTAAAGTACACATAATATAAACTCTTTGTTTATTGCATATTCATATTACTATGTCTATAGTGTTATTTTGATATATATGAACACAAAATATATATGTTCAGATACAGTGCATTACTTGAGTGAAATATGATGTAGATTTTTGGATATTATCTAAAAGGCTAACGAGTAACACTTCGTTGTATTTTCAGCATGGTACCAACGAACGAATCTCAGAGCAGTGGGTTTACCTGGCACACACCCGTATATCCAGACGAAGGAATGGATTCCGTTCCTCTTGCATCTGGCATCCAGCAAGACTGCAACCAATATGAATATAAAGAAGCTGGTAGAGAGACGGTGTTATATGGTAGTTACGGAGAAAATTATGGCATGGCGGAATACAATAACAACACCGTTATGGGGGCGTATGATTCTAAATTCTCCGGGGTTACGACAATAAAAGAAAAGATAATGGTATGCGATCCCTGTGGACAGAAAACGACAGAAGAGGAGAGTGCGGGGCACCTCCTCTTCGGCGGAGTTGAGTGTACGGAGTGTAGATTGCAGCTGAGGACATGTGAGGATTTTAGGAAGAGGAAAGAGGGTAGATGTAGTTATGCCCATGACAGTAACCACATCTTCCAGTTTTGCAAAGAATTTGGCAGTTTCCATGAAAAGACATCACCCAGGAAGTCGGGTAACCAGTCCCCAGTCTTGCAAAAACTGTCATCTCATGCTAACAAGCAAGAATCCCTTCGAAATACAGCATCCTGGATATCAACCATAAATGATGGAACTAGTTGCCAGGATAATGTCACTGAGATTTACATGGATTATACACCTGTCAATCAAGAATCCGGTCTTGGGGCAGTAGAGTCGTCGGACAAAGCTGAAAGATCCATTTTGCAAGATCAAGAGGGTGAATTCGGCGATGTTCTCCTTTTAGAATCCTACAGCCTAGACCACGTGGAAGAAATGGTCGAGTATCATGTAGCCAAGAATGATTCAACAGATTGTATAATCCTCGAGGAAGTGAAACCACAAAAATGCACACAAGCAAATCGGAGTCTGCATTTATTCGAGTTGCCTGATGACTTTAAAACGAAAAGAGAAACGAAATTAGAAACCTGTCCCGAGGATTGGAAAATTGGCGGTGGGTATCACGACTCGAAGAAAGGCATAAAACTCGAAGTGAAACCCAAACAGAATACCGACATCTTCGACTCCCCTGCAGAAATTAAGAGAGAGCCAAAACAGGAGTTTCCAATTCACCCCAAATTCATGGAGACGCCCAGCGACGGCTATTACTACCTGGGTCATGAAGCCATCGAAGAGTGTCCCATGTGCTATGCTGCACTCTGCCCTTCCAGATTCACAGTCAATGCCAGGACCTACGTTTTAACAACGGTCTGTACCGACTGTAACCTGCCCATCTATTTGATGATCGACCCCTATAGCTTGTTATAGAAAATTCTTCCAGAGAAACAACGGCCCCTTATGTACATGTTGCACTCTCAAGATTGTTGTACTGTATTCAAGGGTCGTGTGTTTTGTCCTGTATATATAGACTGTACATAATAAAGAGACTTATTGAAATACGCATTTCATTTCTAGAGTGCTATCCTGTCTTATAAAGGGAATATCTAGTGATCTAAAAACATCTGTTCGAATATGAAATACCCAGCAATCATGAATCATCTATGAATAATGGTCGATTTTATTTTATTAAGTACTGGAGTTAATGTACATAGCTCGTTATACTAATAGGTATTCATATACGAACTGATGTGCCACCCTTTCTAAATACCTTTTATTTAAATTCAAATTCCCTTCCAACTTCTGTTCTTTTTCCCTTACCTTTCCCAACCACCTCTCTCTCTCATCCTCTTCCCTTTCCCAGTCCCCTTTCTCCCTTTTTTTTAATCCCCTCCCTTTCTCCACCTCACCTTTCTTCTCTCCCGTCCGTTCCCCTTCTCTTTCCCACGGTCTAACAGCTTCAGTGCAGCGTCCGTGCCTCGAATCAAAATAATGATCATGATATTATTATTAACGATGATAATATTATTAATAATGATAATATTATTAATGATGGTAATATTAATAATGATACTATCATCATTATTAATAATATTATAATTTCATTATTATTAATGATAATATTACCATTACTGATAATACTATTATTAAGAATAATATAAATAATGATAATAATATTATTATTACTAACCGCAATATTATAATATTATTATCATTAATAATAATGGTGATAATACAAATACGATAACAACAATAATGATAAGAACAATAATAATGATTATAATAATGATACTAGTGAAACTAATGTGCATAGCAATCAAAATAATGTGCATAATCATCAAAATTATGTATGTAACAATGAAAATAGTAATGTGTATCATGATGCAAATGATGATATGCATAATAATGCAAACAATATGCATAATAATGTAAATAATATGCATAATAATGAAAATAATGATATGCATAATCAAGATATGCATATTAATGAAAATGGTAATGCACATCATAATGATAATAATAATGTGCATGGTAATGAAAATAATAATGTGCATGGTAATGAAAATAATAATGTGTTTAATAATAAAAATATTAATATGCTTAATACTACTACTACCAATAATGTAAATGATAATGAAATAATGTAAATAATTATGTAAATGATAATGAAACAATGTAAATGATAATGTAGATAATAATGAAAATAGTAATAACAATGATAATGATTGCAAACATAATAACCAAGTTAGAATAGGATTGTAATCGATTCATAATATGATGCTTTTATGCGTGTCATTCTTCAACACTTAATTAATTAATCACCGCCCCACTTTACATCAAATTAACCGACTTCAACTCCACATTAATAAAGAACATTTATTATGTATCATTTTTTAATATATTTTTTATATTCATTATTTTTATTTTTATTATTTATATATATATATTATTTTAATATATAAAATTATTTTTTATGTATACCGTGCTTCTTTTTACATGAAATAAAGCAAATTCAACTCCACATTCAAACGGACTAAGCTCTCAAACGTCGTTATGTAAATGCAACATTCCGATGAACGAAAGGACATAAGTTGAATGAAGTATTAACGTCATACTGATGCTCATTCTAACGGCATAAATGTTTGCATGATCCAGACTTTTAACAAGATATAGATATAAAACAATCATGGTAAGGATTGTAGGAAATCTTAGTTTTGGATTCGAAGACTGATATTACAAATGCATTCCGAGTGAGACCACGTGGATAACGCTCCCCAATTCCCTCAGCTGGAAAACGGGGGGGTGGGGGGGGCATAAATCGTTAGCATTGACCACTAGGGAAGTTCAGGTTAAACATTTCCAAAGCAAATACGTTGGTATAAATTAGGGGCTGAATTTAAGGTTTGCCTTGATGGTAATAGACATATGTCGCAAATTATAAACGGTCTTGCATAAGATGTATATTTAGATACATAATAAAGATGATTAAGAAATGCCATATATCATGTTCAAGTGCAAAGGTGAAAAAAACGTGAATATTGAGGTTACTGCTTTTTTACCTTTAGTATAATCAATCACTTAATAAACTTCCTTAAATAAATGACTACATTACGCATTTGCATGAAATTGGTTCAGGATCTCACGACCGGTCTTGCCGAACATACTTTAGTCTCCCCGTAAAACATTTTCTTTCATGCAGAATGTCTACTGTGAGAGAAATGTATTTTCTTTAGAGAGAAACTGAGATGATTCCTTTTCGCGTTTAAGAATGTGATCATGTCTGAAAAATATACATATCCCGATGCACGAAAATGAATAAAATCCAAGAACATTAAGGAAAACAATATTTACTTAGTACGGATGGTTAAATTTCTTTTCTCCTACTTGTCACAAGGAACTTATTTCACACACGTTCCCTAATGACTTCAATTCCCCAATTCCTTCCCCTGGGCATATGGGGATTGGGATAATGTGAAGCAGGTCAAAGCAGGTCAGTCTCCACGATAACCATACAGTTCAAAGAAAACACATGAGTTAACTAGAAATAGTTGACACAGGCCGGGCTATTCTAGAGAAAAGCCCCGGGCGATGCTAGTCTTCGCAAATCTAACTGAACTAGGGCCAGATTCTCAAACACGTTAAGGCGCCGTATCTCCTTAAGGCGCCTTAACTTCCGGCCGAGCGATCTTCCATACCCATACACAGCGCAAGGGACCCGCCATATTGGTGCGAGTTAAGGCGCCTTAGGTTAATTGAGGCAAGGGGAGAGCAGCCTTTAGCGCTTCACGGCGGTCGGGAAATCAACACTCTTCGCTCTTATACAAGGGAAATACAGCAGGACGGTTAAGGCCTCCACGCATCTTAACTTAATTCTCTTCTGAGAATCCGGCCCCTGAAATGAACTGAAAGAATCAGGGACGATGAAGCGGCTACTACATCTAACGTCCAGTCAGATCGGCGTCAAATCTAACAGAGTCCATAAAAAAAAAAAAAGTTTTGGGTATTAGAAAAGGGGAAAACACGCATGCAGAGATGGAAAGAAAATTCTTCAGTTCGAAGCGGTCTCCTTATAAGAGACGATATTTTCTTCCATTTTTTACATTTTCATTTGTTTCTTATATTTGGACCCGCGTTACTTAATAGGTATGCGTAGGTATACGTATGCCCGCCTATATATGTATATACACATATGTGTGTGTCGTGTGTAGGTGTATTTTGGTTTTCATACGTAAACACATACATACGTACATATACAGTATATATAGTGTCCGCGATACATAGAGTCCGTGCACCATATATATATATATATATATATATATATATATATATATATATAAATATATATATATATATATATATATATATATATATATATATATATATATATATACATATATATGTATGTATATATATACTCACACGTATTGTCTGCATCTGTGTATACTTATCCTTTCGTATAGACATGCATATTTACACATGCACACACACATATGTACATGTATGTATATATATACATATATGTGTGTGTGTGTGTGTGTGTGTGTGTGTGTGTGTGTGTGTGTACTGTACGTAAAGATAATATATATGTTTATATATATATATATAAACATATATATGTATATATACATACATACATACATATATATATATATATATATATATATATATATATATATATATATGTGTGTGTGTGTGTGTGTGTGTGTGTGTGTGTGTGTGTGTGTGTGTGTGTGTACTGTACGTAAAGATAATATATGTTTATATATATACATATCTATATATATATAAACATATATATGTATATATACATATATATATGTATATATATACATACATACATACATACATATATATATATATATATATATATATGTATATATATATATATATATATATATATATATATATATATGTGTGTGTGTGTGTGTGTGTGTGTGTGTGTGTGTGTGTGTGTGTGTGTGTGTGCGTGTGTGTATTGTACGTAAAGATAACATCCGCACCGTTTACTATCAGAAAGTAATTTGGAAATATAAGGTCTAAACTACCAGTGACGAACATTTTCATTGTTTTAGTTTACGAGATATTACTCGCAACAGATAAACAGTCCACACTTACAGGATAATAATCAGTTCTACCTTTTTTCCCTAAAGTTTGCAATAAAAAGGAGAACAAAGAAGAAAAGAAAACATATAAAACCTCGTTTCTGAAACAACACTCCCATTGTTTTCGTGTAACTGCCTCCTCGCCAAAGCACCAGTACCCGTGACGTCACGCCCGAAAGCCTGTGTATTCCCGCCATCGTCTTTCTCCGATCGCGCTGGAGCCGCATTCCGCAATTGCAGTCCGAAGGAAGGTGTTGTTCGTCGTCTCGTGAGGATATCGTTATATGGTTTCTTATTGATTCTTAAAAAAAAAGCGTCCTTTATGTGCTCTTATTGAGAGTCGTCTGTTCATTTAAAAAGTTTGCAGTAACAAGGAAAATGGTGAGTAATTTTAGCGTAAACCAGAAATTGGTGTCTATATTAACTTTGGAAGTAGTTTGAATTTTGCACTGAGGAGATTTTAGGTTACCATATTGTCTGTCGTTGTATGCTAGTGGAAATAAGTAATATATATGTATGCGAAAGTGTGTATGTTGCACATTAGTTTTTTTTTGCGTCATAAGTTTGCTTTTCACCATGATCACCGGAATCCTTCATCAATATAATTTACTTGAGAATAAAAGTGTATAGTCTCATATAAACCACTTATTTTTGGTAAACCTGAACCCAATGGTATTTTAACTTTGTGCGAATATAATAAACCTGCTTCCCTTTCAACAGCGCGAGTGCATCTCTGTCCACGTGGGCCAGGCCGGAACACAGATGGGAAATTCTTGCTGGGAACTCTACTGCCTGGAACATGGCATTCAGGCGGACGGCACAATGGCCTCCGATAAAGCTGGCGGAGACGATTCCTTCAACACCTTCTTCAGCGAGACCGGGTCGGGAAAGCACGTTCCGAGGGCGGTGTTCGTCGATCTCGAAGCTTCGGTTATTGGTGAGTGTTATGGAGTTCTTTGGACTGAGAATGAGGCAACTGAGGAACTATTTTGATAAAGTATATATGATGAAATAGGAGATCAGCGCACGTTATATTTGAAAGCGAATAGTGTATTCTTATGTATGGTGTTCGTTCGAGTTGGAGGACATGGTTTTTGATGATTGCGGTGTTGTATTTACCATCAAGATAAGAGGTCCTTAATCTGGGCTCCATGGATAGGTTTCAGACGGTCTGTGAGGATTAGACGAAACGAACATTTTATAAGGACACCGCTATCTTGGAGTATAACAAATAGGTATAAGACAAGGAATAGCTAGTGGCCTCATATTTATCGTTAAATGACGAAAATATACGGTCCTTAGCGCCACGCTGTCCACACCACCTTCGGACGGCCAGTTCTCAATGTCGGTTTTTCATTGTAGTGTTAATAAGGGGGGGGGGTGAGCTTTCCACCCCTCTAGGGAATAAATGAAAAGTAGGAGAGGTTAAGTTTGGGTTATTGCTTTCGCATGATACCCTCGTTTGGGTGATTTTGACTTCCCAATCGTGCGAGGACTTGGTCGTAGTGAGTGGACTCGACTTGCGATCCATTTTCTTCATTTCTGACGTTCTTTGCATGCGCAGATCATGATTTATATCAGTGACTGTAGATTTGGTAAATGTTTGATAGGACCGCACCCGTCAGAGACGAAGTCCCCGAAGGTAATTGTTGAAGACCGCGACGCACCCTCGCATGGACTGTCGAAAAGTTTTTCTGCATGGAATCCTATGATTTCATCGATTTTCGGCGTTGTTTCTTTTGCGAATGAATCGTTCAGGAGATCGAGTACCATTTCTCTATCGACGATCTTGATTTGATAGTCCCGTTAGCAGGGGAGGGCATGAAGTATATCAGGGATATTATGGGGTAAAACAAGCTTAAATAAGAATAATAACGACCAAAAATGCGTAAAACTAGCACAAAAAACGCTTAAAATCGGCCAGTGAAACTCTACGGATGTAACCGCCATCTTTGAAAGTTTACGGACTGACGCGAAATAAATCACTCTACGGGAACCCAACCCACATTTCGGCAAAAAATCTACGGGAATTCACACGTTCCAACCCCCAAAAACGTATTGACCAATAATCCAACCAACCTAATATATCAATATAAATTGCCGTGACTAGGCGTGCCCTTCGGGCACTGCCCGAGGGGAGGGTTGATGGGGGGCAAGCCCCCCAACACCCCCCAGGACACATTCTCTCCACCACGGTATGTACGGCAAGACAGAGCTGCATTCACACCGTAAAATAATAAACCAAATACCTTTATATCAGGAAACGTGAAACTTTCGTTTCTTTGTACTGTTGGGATTGCTTCGATTTTAATCACCTTTTTCGTCCTTTGGAGCTCTTGATGGGCTCAGATATAAAACTGGGATGGTTACTGAAGTCGAATTATTCTTCGATGCCACTGTAAAGGTCTTAAAAAAGAACCCAGAATCAACACAACACTGGAAACGCAACATTTCTCACCGGCTTTCAATCTCGAAATGAGCGAGTTGGTGAGCTGTCAACCTGTGGCTGGCGCAAGAAAGTGTGAAACACTCGATGCGCAGGATTCGATATGAGGGTATAGATAAATATAAAAATATGCAATTGAAGTATAATAACATTACTAAAAGACTTTAAAGGTATAAATGCGTACCAGCAGACACAGATAATTAGCCAAATATCGTTTTGACAAGCGCGTAATGATACACGGACTAGTTCGCGAACGCAAAAATGCGTTCGTGGGTCAGTGTCGTGTTTTTCCTAGCAAGGTAAACAAGCTCATCGACTTTGAATTTGAAAGGCGGCCGCGCGATATATTTTCGTCATTTAGCGGTGACTATAAGGCCGGTGCATCTTAAACTAAACACTATCCCCTTCTATTTTTCCCGCTCTATAAGATGGCGGTGTCCATTTTCCTCTATCTACGCGCGTCGCGGTCTTCAACCTCTACCGATACCGAAATTCCAATGGGTTAAAAGAGTGAAAATATTTTTCGTGTGTAAGAATAACGCCAGGTGAATTATGCAATGTAACAAAAACTGACATTTTCTGAAGAGCGCAGTTCCTCCCCCCCCCCCCCCTCCCCAGCGTACGGTTTGTACGCTTGTGAAAATCTTTAAAATTCTGAACCACCCTTAAAGGATATAGGAAAACGACCACGGGGCCGGATGTATTTTGCAACATAACTCAAATTTCCTTTCTCTGTAATTGCTTTCTTCGTATATTGTAATACAAAACGCACTTACTAGCTGGCTTCTTGGGACATTCAAATAAGTTTAGTTTTCAAAGGGCGAGTCGCTGAGGAAATTTCAAAGATTAACCTTATGGAAATGGAAAAATATTGCATACTGGTCTTAAATATCCATTTACACTGTAAAAAGTCGCTTCCATCATCTGGCTATTTCGGCTAATAGTGCGTCTTCACTTTCCAGGCGAGATACGGACAGGCTGTTACCGCCAGCTCTTCCACCCCGAACAACTCATCACCGGCAAGGAAGACGCCGCCAACAACTACGCTCGAGGCCACTACACGATAGGCAAAGAAATCGTCGACCTCGTCCTCGACCGCATCCGAAAGTTGGCCGACAACTGCACTGGTCTGCAAGGTTTCCTGATCTTCCACTCGTTCGGCGGCGGGACCGGGTCTGGCTTCACGTCCCTGCTGATGGAGAGGCTGTCTGTGGACTACGGGAAGAAGAGCAAGCTGGAGTTCGCCATCTACCCCGCCCCGCAGGTCGCCACCGCCGTCGTCGAGCCCTACAACTCGATCCTGACGACCCACACCACCCTCGAGCACTCCGACTGCGCCTTCATGGTCGACAACGAGGCCATCTACGACATCTGC
The DNA here is from genome assembly GCF_042767895.1 of Penaeus vannamei. Classification (NCBI taxonomy): domain Eukaryota; kingdom Metazoa; phylum Arthropoda; class Malacostraca; order Decapoda; family Penaeidae; genus Penaeus; species Penaeus vannamei. Next base: position 14,410,082 of record NC_091577.1, on the reverse strand, counting down.
CGCAGGAACCTTGACATTGAACGTCCCTCTTATACCAATCTGAACCGCCTGATTGGCCAGATCGTCTCATCCATCACGGCGTCTCTCAGATTCGACGGCGCCCTCAATGTCGACCTGACGGAGTTCCAGACCAACTTGGTGCCCTACCCCAGGATCCACTTCCCTCTGGTCACCTACGCCCCCGTCATCTCGGCAGAGAAGGTTTACCACGAGCAGCTCTCGGTCTCTGAGATCACCAACGCCTGCTTCGAGCCCGCCAACCAGATGGTCAAGTGCGACCCTCGTCACGGAAAGTACATGGCCTGCTGCCTGCTCTACCGCGGTGACGTCGTGCCCAAGGACGTGAACGCCGCCATCGCAGGCATCAAGACGAAGCGCACCATCCAGTTCGTGGACTGGTGCCCCACGGGCTTCAAAGTGGGCATCAACTACCAGCCGCCGACCATTGTTCCTGGCGGAGACCTGGCGAAGGTGTCCCGCGCAGTGTGCATGCTCTCGAACACCACCGCCATTGCCGAGGCCTGGGCGCGCCTCGATCACAAGTTCGACCTGATGTACGCCAAGAGGGCCTTCGTGCACTGGTACGTGGGCGAGGGCATGGAGGAGGGGGAGTTCACGGAGGCGCGCGAAGACCTGGGGGCACTCGAGAAGGATTACGAGGAGGTGGGGTGCGACTCGGCTGAAGCAGGCGAGGATGATGGCGAAGAATATTAAGGCCTGTACATTATTTAATGGACTTGCAAGATGTGCGCGAATGTATTTCTTTAAATAAAATGAATGTTTTTTGGTAACTTTTTTCTATAACCATTAAAAAATGTTCATATAAAAGTATTATTTCATCAGTAAGCATACCACGGGTATTTAATAACCAGTGATGAATTAAGTTCCTAGAAGAACCACTATAAACGCAAACGGGATGATTACTATTGATATTTCTGTAACTGATTATTGAAATCGAGTATTTAAAAGCATAAATCAACTTCCCAATCACCTACTTGCCGTTGTTGTTGGGGGGTGGGGTGGGAGGTGCTTCAGAGACGGAGACAGGTCCAAGAGTATCACCCCGACCTTGGACTTCAGCCCTCGACTGGACTAATTTTGCATAGTCTCTTCTTTCCTTTTCCTTCATCCCCTTCTGTCCACTTCCCCAGGGTGAGAGCGCTGTCCTGAAAGGATGAAATGCTGGCTGTCAGTCCTGAATGGCCTCCTGTAGCCGTGGGCACGGTTTTCACTTTATTAATCGCCTAGTTATTACTCCTAAGGGGTAGACCGTCCCCCATCCCCCACACTTATGAGGCTCACCGTGACCAATACCTTATCCATATTGGGGGAGCATTACAGCTTGACCTTTCTTCTACGTCTTTCTAAATTTGATTTCACTGGTTTCTTGACTCCTGTCCCTCCTTGGAC
>NC_091577.1:14382707-14397707 GCF_042767895.1 Penaeus vannamei | reverse complement strand
ATACTCAGAATAAGGCCATGTACGCAGTCACCAAACTCGCATACCCCACTACCAGTTCATCCCCTGTGACAACCATTTCTATCACCTCCATCTTCACACAGGATGCCCTAAAGGCACAGGGAGAGGAGGCTAAGCTAGTAGTAGAACGGGAAGTAGTACCAAGCCACCTGGAAGACCTAATTCAATGGAGCGTCAAGTATCTAACTAGTGAGCAGGTAAGAAGAGTGCAGCAGTTGCTCATTTAGTATGCAGATGGGTTTAGCCAGGGAGATATGGACTTGGAACGCACCTCGATGGTGAAACATCTCATCTATACCCGTGATACCCCTCCCATGAAGCAGCCGCACCGTCGACTACCACCAGCAAAGAGAGGAGATGCAGTGCGCAGTACAGGAGATGGCAGAGGCTGGCATTAAAGAACGTCCAAACAGTTTTTGGTGCTCCCCGGTGGTACTAGCGACGAAGAAGGACGGCAGCAAGCGTTTTCGTGTTGACTATCGAGCGCTGAAAGCTGTCGTCAGCGATGCCTCTATATTCCTGGGTCATGTGGTGGGCAGGTAAGGAGTGCAGACAGACCTTTTGAAAGTGTCGACAGTGGAGAGCTGGCCAGTGCCAAGGACTGTAGCCGAGCTGAGAAGCTTCTTCGGGACTGTGCACATATTACAGGAGATTTGTGCAAGGCTTTGCCACAATAGCCGCACCATTACATCAGCTGGCAAGGAAAGGAGTGACCTTTGTGTGGGGCGAGGCATGCCATCAAGCCTTTGCAGCATTGAAGCGAACTGGTAGAGGCACCAGTATTGCCATACCCGGATCCCAGCCTTCCACACATCCTAGACACAAATGCCAGTCAGAAAGGTGTAGGTGCAGTCAGGAGTACGTGATAGCCTACTACAGTTCCAAGTTTTCCAAGCCTGAGAGAAATTATTTAGTCACTCGCAAAGAACTGGCAGCCGCGATGAAAGGACTCTTCCGCTTCCACCATTACCTATATGGTGCACAGTTTACCATCCATACAGACCACGCTGCCCTGAGATGGTTAAAGACTATAAAAGAGCCAGAAGGCCAGTTGGCAAGATGGCTTGGGACGCTGGAACAGTGCAATTACTAGGTGGTGCATCGTGCTTGCGTGTTCATAGCAATGCTGATAGCCTCAGCTGCCACCCTTGTGAGCCTGATTGTAATCACTGCTCTCATCGCGATTCTGAGATTACTTGTCGGAAGCTGGTGGTTAGCGAGAGTTTAGCAGAGACTGATGAGAGGACCAGCAGAAGTACCAGGACCTGGCACCAATTATACAGTGGCTAGCAGCAGGCAAGAAACGGCTGCAGTGGGAGGCCGTATCCCCAGAAAGCCCAGCAACAAATTAACTTGTGCAACAGTGGGAGGCATTGCGCCTGGAGAATGGTGTATTGCAGCGGAGTTGGGTGGATGCTGCTACCGGAAAACAACAGTGGTTAGTAGTGGCACCACTGTCTCGCCGCGAGGGACTGCTGAAGGAGATGCACAATGGGAAGATCAGTGGCCACTTAGGGATCAAGAGGACAATGGAGGAGCTGCGGCGGCGCATATACTGGGTTGGCCTGCGACAGGATATCCAGGAGTGGTGCAGGACCTATCAGGTGTGCGCAGCAAAGAAGGGGCCTGCACAGGAGACAGTGCACCCCTGCAACTGTTCCAGGCTGGGGCACCCAAGGAGCGCATGGCCGGGGAGATTGTTGGTCCCTTTCCTTACACTGAAAGGGGAAACAAGTATATCTGTGTGGCCATGGATTGCTTTTCCAAGTGGCCAGTGACTGCGTATTTTATTCTTGAAGAATGCGGTCTTTAAGACCAAAAAAGTACCTGCTGCCTTATATACCCATTCGTATCTTAAAAACTAAAGAAAATAACTTGTGGTTCTTAATATGTACTTGTGGTTATTTTTCATTGTCTTTTAAACTTCTGGTTGTTTTTCATTATGCCTTTTAAACTTTCGGGTATATTTCATTTACTTTAAAGCTGTGGTTATTATTTATCATAGATTTTCTTCTTGCAGTTATTGTTCATTTTATGTTTTATGCAATATTTTAAAGTTGATATCTTTTAAGCTTGCGGTCTCTAAAAAAGAAGGTTTCTGCGCCTGCTTTGATTCCGGCAACAGTTTGTTTACACTTTGCTGCTCAATCCATGCTGGTTCGAATTCAAGAGGCTTTTATACATGCTGTGTTAGTATTTTTGTGGGTATCTCAGGCAGTTTTTTTTTTTTTTGAGAAATAGCATCTTTTAGAACATTGTAGACTGAGGTTTACATTTTTTTTTGTGATTTACGTCGCGTTTTATCAACAACATACAAGCAGGCAGAGACGAGGGGTGGAAATGAAAAGCATTGCATATACCGCCGTGGGTGCAGGTCCAGTTTCATACGGCCTTCATTTAGACGAAGCGTAATATATGCAAACGATAGAGCGAGTGATTCGGTATTATTGGAAAAAGGTGTCACCATTGAATTGACCAAAACTAACCTGTATTATTGTAAAAAGGCATCACCATTGAATCGACCAAAACTAACCTTGTAGCCTTGAAGATCTTTAATTAACAAACACTTTTCATTAAATAAACTTGTCTCGCAAATCAATTGTAACGAAGTTATTTAATTTTCAAAATAAATGAATATAATAATAAAACTAGGTGAGATTCACATGGGAGCTGCGGGAATACTGACCAAATTCTCCACTGCGCATGCGCAGGGTCTCTTGTACCCATACTGTTCCTTTTATCTCACCCGTGACGTCATGGCCAGTGTCACGATTTCATTGGTCAGTTGTTTGGTGGTTATTTTAATAGCCAGTGGAGAAAGAATTCATGAGGGAACAGTTTTGGTGTATCTCTCGTAGGACAAGGACATGTTTATAGTACTGTCCTCGGGTTTGAGGTCCCCGGAATCCTGTGTTTTCCTGCCCTTATCTGACCTCCGATAGGGAGCGGGTCACCCCCTACCAAGATATCAGCATTGCTAGTATTACTGGTGGAAGTGGATCCCATAAGAGGGTAAGAAGTGATGGAAGCATAGACATGAGTGACAAGAATGGATGCGAACGGGAGAAGAGGATGAAGAACGACGGAAACGAAGCAGCAGCCCAGAATGTTGCTGATGGGAACGACAGGAAAAGACTGCTATTTCCACAGGACTGCACCATGAGTTTCTTAGAAAAATTAAGGTGGACCATGCAACTGGGCCGGGACCACGCTGATTTTGAGCCAGTGATGAAGGAAGGAAAAGAAAGGCCGTATCTCACGGTGCTGACTCAGGGATACAAGGGGACAATGATGACTGTCCCAAAGGCTAGGGAAAAGTTCACTAAGGTGATAATTTTCCGATATCCCACGAAACTAGACCTGGCCTTCCTACTGGACGACGAGAGATTTGTGTGGGTAAGGAGATACACGTCCGGGGCGAGGAGCGGAGTCAGCTCATTGCCCTTGTGAAGGGGGAAGTGCCAGAGAAGGTATTTATCTCTGGAGCGGGCAACAGGAGGGTGGCACTATATGTAGAGCCGCCAGTCATGTGCCTCAGGTGCTGCAGATGGGGCCACAAGTTGTGGGCCTGTCAACAGGATGCTCGATGCAGGTTCTGTGGCAGGACACATGACTCAAGGGTCTGCCGGGCCAAAATTGAAAAGGGAAAAGGGTTATGCCTTGCTGCTGCAACTGTGGAGGCCGCCACAATGCCGGGTCTCCTGCATGCAGGGCGAGACCACAATTCAAGATTGCTTCAGCGTTCCCCAAGGAAGGAGTGGCAGAAAATGGAAAAGGGCCAGTCACCACGCGGCCAGAGGTGCCAAGGGAGAAGACAGCTGCAGCCCCTAATGCCTGGGTGCAGGGCCCACTGCTGGTGGTGCCATCGCCAATGGCTTGTGATGACGGGCAGGACAGACAGGTCCAGGAAGTGAAGGAAGTGCTGCGGAGTAGTGGTGTGGATTTTTCTAAGGATATATCCGAAATGACCAGGCTGTTCCAGACTCTGATACTCTGATACAGCGAAGAAACGGAAAAACAGAAAGAGGGTGAGGAGGCAACAAAAGAAACTCTGACTAAAGGCACAGAAATGAAACAAACATGTATTTCTGCAAAGGAGCAAGATTCAGAAAGTGAGATAGTTATTAAAGGGAAGGAAAGAAAAATAACAGCAAGTGTGGAGTACAGTGATCACGAAAAAACAAAATTTGAACAAAACTTGGTAAAGCTTAAAGATATGCTGGCAGAATGTAAGGGCAAGGTAAAGCATAGTGGAGCCTTATAACATTATTGTTTAGACTTCAGAGACAGCGGATTTCACAAAAATATGTACGACAAAGAACAGTTTGTTTACTGTATCCTCGTACGCCTATATGTATAGATAACATGGGGACGACCTGAGTGCCTGTCCTTCGCAAATAAACAGCTGCACACATGGGTCACCAACGGTACCTCAAAGCTCATCTGTGAGTGTGCGTACGAACTTCCTTTTTTATAGACCATGATTCTCAATATTTTTATTTTTGTATTTTATGTTATTATCTGGTAATACACCTAATTTTTGTATGAGAACTGTGAGCCCACACAGGGATTTATCAAGATAAGGGTGAGGATAACCTACGTTACCACATCCTTTTGAGATGTAACCTTTTGTCTCAATAAACTTGTCAAAGTCAAAGTCATGAGGGAAACAGCCAATGAATGATCATTTGTCAAAATAGAAGCTATTAAATTCAATTTTCAAATTAGTCTCGCCATCACGTCTGTGTGTGTAGGATGTCGTATCAAACTATTCCAAGTTATAAAAAATGGGTTGGTCTTCTCTCTTCTCTATCGTATAACTCCTTTATTTTTGATTTGCGGACTTTATTCCATAGATGAAAAGTGTCTTATTTAATGTCAAGGTAACCATTCCATATCTTTTTTTTACTCAATTCCTGAATGTTATATACTGTAAATTTTCCTTATTTTCACTGGTGACTTAATGTACAGTGCTTCGTGTGCGTATGAACGGCATGTGGAAGTGCCAATGCTGACTTTCTCCAACGCTCTCTCCTGCCGTTAATACCTGGAGGATTCTTTGTTTTCCTGGGTGGGGGTTAGGGGCGGCAGCCCCCTGTATTAAACAATATTGTGACTAAATCAATACCGTGATTACAGCAGAGAATGAGAATTCCATAGTGCACATGCATGATACCAAGAGTGGCACGACTCTGGTATGGAAAAGACAAACTATCCATTTCCGATGGAAACGAACACCAGAATCAACCAAACCAAAACAATAGAAATCAAACGAATCTAGTTTCATCCCGAAAAGTGATGGTGACGTCTTTTTCCAAATTTCCCAGAGATTCTAAGTAACTTTAACTTATCATCCACATACTTGAACCGCAACTCAAAAATATCTCTCCATCCATCTCCAACTCTCTCCAACTCTCTCCAACCCAACCTACACCCCCTAAAACCTAAAACCTAAACTAATGTAAAACTTAAAACCTAACCTAATTCTTAAAACCTAACATAATACTTAAATGCTAACCTAAAATCTAACCTAACCTAAAATTTAACCTAAAACCTAAAAGCTAACCTAAAACCTAAAAGATAACCTAAATCTTAACCTGAAATCTAAAACAACCTAAAACCTATAAACAAACCTAAAACCTAACCTAAAACTTAACCTAAAAGCTGAGATAAAACCTAACCTAAAACCTAAAAGCTAATCTAAAACCTAAATGCTAACCTAAAACTTAAAAGCTAACCTAAAACCAAAAAGCTAACTTAAAACCTAACCTAAAACCTAATACTGCTAATAAGAAGAAATATTTATATTATAATATACCCTATTTTGATAATCTATTGTGATAACAAGACAAGGTAAATATTACAATAAATCTTGCTTATATCATCCCTACTTTTATTGTCATTGTATCATTTGTAAAGGCTGGTGACGTTATTTGTATATTTGATATAGAACATAGCAATAAAGATATAGGAGATGGCTCAATTAATGTTTGATGATTTATCAAAAGAGGTCTTGAAGATTTTCTTGTTATTTTCAATGCAGAATAATCTTCAAACTACAGCCAGTCTTTTTGCGGAACGACAAAATTAAAGACTGTCCTTACGTTTGTAAATTGAAAATATCAGTAAAATATTGGGATCACTTAAAATAATGTTTCACAGTAAATCAAACAGTGTCTGTTCAATACAAAAACTACTGAATCTTGGATATAGTCTTCATCTAGGTTAATGATCACCACAGCAGATACCTTAACTTTAAATTATTGACAGAGCATATACATTTATCTGCTCATGTACAAATTTCCAAATCTAAGTAAAGAGATTTTAATAACTCTGATCTGAGCAGATTTGGATACATTCTTAAAACATTTGCAGTCGATAATTATATTCTCCACCTTGAACAACCAAGATTTGCCATCAGATAGATAAAAGAGGGTATTGGTGTGTATGAATTTCGATTAGATTTTAATTTGCCACTAGCCTAATATTGTGCTTGTTGCCAACTCCCCAGGCCTATATCCATATTGAGATGAATTTGATAGAAAACTACAACTCTGTCATAACTAGTGCGCTTCAGAATTTGGCACCAAGAAATCTTTGGGTTTAACCGTCCACAGTGGCGCATAGCCTCTATGAGGGGAACCAATCTACACACACTCATGTATGCACGCACGCACGGGCACACACATGCACATGCGCACACACACACACACACACACACACACACACACACACACACACACACACCAGACACACACACACACACACACACAAACACACACACACACACACACACACACACACACACACACACACACACACACACACACACACACACACACACACACACACACACACACACACACTAACCATTATGGTGCATGTGTTAATGTGTATATGGTCTGTCTACACTCGCAAGTGATTCCTTAACCATATACATATATAAGAATCTAAATTTACTTAATTGGTTACATATTTTCTTAGCTGTCTTTAGTGACTTTCCTTTATCTAGAATATATAAGTTCATTTAATCACTTGGAGTAGATATGCTCTCCTCATCTGGTTTGTTGCCCAATTTACTAATTTCTCAGAAACTTAAGATGCCCAAAGAACTTATGCAACAACAGCTTTGTTTAATGGGAATATTAGTGATACTGAATGACTGATCTATAAGGTGATTGTGATACCAGACATTTACACAGTATTTCAGATGTGATGCGGCATGGCAAGTGTGGGTTCTTTAGCCAGAGTAGCAGCCATTGGAGGAGTGGTTGTTCTAAGCAGTGGATTCTATTTCAAGTTTCGGATTCAAAATAATATCAAGCAGTCTGAGTACTTCAAGGAGAGTTTAAAGATTCTGAGGTCAAATAGAGGTTAGTTAAGTTTTAAAATATTCTCCGAGTTAAGGACATATCTATAAGGAAATAAGTAGAAGTAATGAGCTGATTATCAATATCTTTTGATATCACATTCTACACATAGCATTTGTAAATGCTTATGCTTATGACCATTTCTTGTTTACATTTAGATGTACCCTCCCAATATCTTGCTCATTGTTGTCGTGGTTGGGCTTAGGAGATGGAGACTGGAGCCCAGCATAGGGGCTTGCCCCTACTTCAACTAATTTTGCTTGGTCTTTTCTTCTCCTCTCCTCTTCTGTATCTTCTTCATCCTCTTCTTCTGTCCCATTCCCAAGGTGTGAGAGCCATGCTGAAAGGATGAAAGGCTGGCTCTATATCACTCATGAATGGCCTCTGGGAGCCATGGGCATGGTATTTCCTTGGTTGTTAATTGCCTACCCCTTATCCCTTATGGGGATCCTGGATCTGTTCCTCATTTTATTCTGGCTCACCATGGCCGATATTGAAGATTCCTTACCCTTAATAGGGGCAATAAGGCTTACCCCTGCATCAACTAGCCAATCTGAATTTGATTTTGATGGTTTTCCAACCCCTGCCCCATCCTTTGACCATGGCTTCGACCACTGATACTAATACCCTCTCCTCAACATTTACTGACAACGCTATCCATTTTGAACCACCCACCCAGGTTATTATTCAACCTCCAGAATGCACCCCTTCCTCTCTCCTAACATTCTTCTCCATCTCTTAATGCACAGTCTTCTTCAGTGTCAACCCCCCCATCCCTTATTCCTACTCTTCATCCTTATTGTCCTCCCTCCCACAGAATTACTCCATTCCATACCACCATCTTCCTCCTGCCCTCGTCCTTCTACTGCCTCTAGCTCTGCAAACTTTTTGAGTAGTTCCAGCCAAGTGCGATCTATTCTTTGTGATTCCCTCCACAGCCCCTATTCAGAGAATACCCTTCTCTTTCAACAGTGCCTCCAAAAACAACCTTTCGCAATCATTCCAATCGTTCACACCTAGTCACAGTTACATCAAAATCCTAAGCTCGTGCACTATCCGAACCTCATCTCTCTCTCAATACTTGTAGTGAGACTGTTTCTATCCCCCCAACTGATTGTCCTATATATGACAAGAACTAGTCAGACTGTGAAAATGACCTACTTACCTGCCTTGCTGATTATGATGCAGTAGCAGTAAAGTGCTACACTATTCTCCCAGAGGCCAGCAAAGTCCCTTGTCAATATTGCCAAGATTAGCTTCCATAGACATGACCTTCCTCAAGTTTATATATTAGGATTGTCCTACCATGTCAGGCTATATCAACCCCTTCCTGCCAATGTAAGAAATATTGGCGTTTTGGCCATCCTGCCAAACGCTGTCACTCCACAGCCAGCTACCCTCTATGTGCCTAACTTGGTCATGACCATTCAAATTGCCCGGCATAGTCACGTACATGTGCCAACTGTGGTGACTCCCATAACGTATATTAGAGGAGATGCCTTGCTTATAAGCTTGAATGGGAGGTAGCAGTTCTCAGATTCAAACCAGGCCTCACTCTATGTTAGGAAGCACGATGACGAGGTTTTTCTCTTTCTACCAATTTCAAAACAGTCCTCTCTGCATCCTCCCCATTTCCACAAGATGTTTCTGAATCACCCCCAGTTTCCCTTCCCTCTCTCCTGAATCATCCAATGTCTACTCTCCCTATCCCCCAGTCAAATCCCTTTTCCATTCTAAATCCAGATACTCCAATCTCTACCACTCTTCTGATACCTACCCTTTCTCCCCCCCACTTTACCCATTGCACCAGACAACTTAAGCATTCTATTCTATCTTTGCCTTCCACACCCTCTCCTACACCCTCCTTTTCCTCCTCACAAGAGATCCTTTGTTTCTCAGACCTCCCTACCCAAATCTCCTCTTGAAAACATCCAAAAATTCTTAGACATGACCCAAGAAAATGTTCCACTCCCTCATCCACCCTCCAGTCCCTCTACATTCAAAGTATTTGCCAATATCCATACTCCTCCCCAGCAAGTTTCCCCTACTCCTCTTCCTCAGTCTTTCCCAACAAACCTCATCTTCTCCTTCTTCATGTATACCATTCCCTTTTCATTCTCCATTATCCATACCTCTCTCACCTGGATACTCTTGTGAATCCCTCCTGTCGCAACAGTATCCATCTCCAGATTCCTCCCCTCCTGACACAGTTCCTGATACTTCGCCTCTACCCATATTAACTGTTAATTATTTCATAACTGCTCTTTTACCCTTTTTTCATGAAAGCAATGTTACTATAGCTTCCCCAACAATAGATACATCACATTCCATCTGATTGCCCTATACCATTAACCCATTCCTTTATTAATCTCTGAATTACTTAATTAGCTCCCCTCTTTACCCTTTCCCTATGATACTATCCAATAGTACCTTTGACATTTAACACTCTTTATACTAATTGTTAACTCATTTACCCTTTTCACCACAATACTTAACCATAGTGGTATATGACCTAAGATGTCTATTTGTTTCAACCATGAACTTTAACCATTACATTTAGAGATAGAACAATGCATCTCTCATATGCACAAATCTTTTACCTAAACGATTCAGAATTTTAAGGAGGAGCAAAAATAGAAACCAATTTGTTATATTTTGAGAGTCAATACCTGGTAGTTAGTAAATATATTTTTCTTTGCTTCCTTTCTATTCCATTTTTGAGAAGTGACTTACCTGATAATTGATGTTATAGTTACTGTTGTTATTATTATTGCTTATAATATTTTTTGTTGTTGTGATTGCTAATATTGTTGTTGGTGTTTTATAATCAGTATACTACAGTTAGGCTATTATGATTTTTATTATTGATACTTTAGTTATTATTGTTGTTACTGTATTGTACTTTATCATTATATTATTGTTATTGTTTTTTGTTATTAATTAGTATTTTTTCATTCCATCTTTATCATTATCATCACCATTAGCAAATGTTATTGTTTTTGTATTATTATTGATGTATATTTTTTATTAGCTGTTATTATTATTGTTATTGATGCTATTGATATATATATTTTTTAACTATTATTATAATTATGATAATTATTATTATTGCATTTGTGATGAATATTATTACCAACATCACTTTTAATTAGGTATTTGTATTGAACATATATGATGATACAAACCGCTGGCATGTTTTCAGGTGTCGCGCATTTGATGGGAGAGCCTATTAGAGACGGGACTTTGGACCTTGGTGACAGTGCCAACAATTTTTGCACAGGGAAGGAGGCTCAGTTTCAGGTTCGGCTTTCTCCAGTCTTGGTTTCTATCCTTGTTTTTTTATAGTTTATTTCCTTTTAACTCTTTGAAATTGTGTTTGATGTTTTATTTATTTATTTATTATTATTATTAATTTTTGTTTACTTGTGTGTGTGGGCATTTGTTCATGGAGGCATCCTTGTGAGAGTGAGTGAGTGAGTGAGTGAGTGAGTGAGTGAGTGAGTGAGTGAGTGAGTGAGTGAGTGAGTGAGTGAGTGAGTGAGTGAGTGAGTGAGTGAGTGAGTGAGTGAGTGAGTGAGTGAGTGAGTGAGTGAGTGAGTGAGTGAGTGAGTGAGTGAGTGAGTGAGTGAGTGAGTGAGTGAGTGAGTGAGTGAGTGAGTGAGTGAGTGTGTGAGTGTGTGTGTGTGTGTGTGTGTGTGTGTGTGTGTGTGTGTGTGTGTGTGTGTGTGTGTGTGTGTGTGTGTGTGTGTGTGTGTGTGTGTGTACATCTGTGTGTGTGTGTGTGTGTACATCTGTGTGTGTCTGTCTGTGTCTGTGTCTCTTGTCTTTATCTGTGTCTGTGTAGGGGGGTGGGAGTGCATGTGTACAATCCCCCACCCCATATCTTTTTTCCATTGCATGATTTTGTTAATATTCATGAATCCTAGGCATATTTTTTTATGATTACTTTAGTCATTTAAATGGTTTATTCAGAATTTGACTGGTAAAATAGCACACATTACTTGATTCATTGATATTTCTACTCAGCCAAACCACGTGCATTTCACTCTTCATGGTGATTATGTGACTGGCATATGCATATGAACACTAACATGTCTATATTGAATTTCCATAATAGGTACCCGTCAAAGGACCCAAATTAGACGGAACCCTGTACCTGTTCGCATCACGCCCTGATTACGGCCAGCAGTGGAACGTAGACAGACTCGAGCTGGGCCTCAAGGATGACCCGAGTAGAAGAATCCTTCTCCATGTATCTGATCAGCAGACTGTGAGCGAATAGAATAAGACACATTCACCCTCTACATCTTGTTGTTGTGGGTAGAGTCACATACCATATTGTTTGTAAGTTATTGAGATTTTTTTTTTTTTTCTTGTAATCTTTTTAATCTTTAGTTTCTATTATTGGGTGATTGAATATATGTGATATACTGTGCTTTTTTACTTTGTTTATTTATTTATTTATTTATTTATTTTATTTTTTTATTTTATTTATTAATTTTTTTTTCTTCTTCTTCTTCTTCTTCCCTGGTATGATTATTTGGTGATTAACTGAAAATGGATATACCTTGATTTTTATTTTTTTATATTATATATTTTTATTTCATATTTTTTCTAGTCCTGATTATTTGATGATTAACTCTTATTATTTATATAAATCTTATTATATACTTTTTCTTTTTATAATTATTGGGTGATTAACTAACTTTTTTATTCCAGACATCATGGAAGCCTACCGGGAAGGCAACATAGATGAGGAGTTATGCCCTGGTGCTGATGAAATGAGGGCAGGTGTTTCTGATACTTCAGTCGCTAAAGCAGATACTAAAAGTCTTGAGGACAAAGAGTCACAAGTCTCTGATGAAGCAGGAGAGCCACAGCAGGCAGAGTCCCTGGATTCTGAGACTCTTTCCCATGCTGAGCTTAAAAAGTTCTTTCAAGAAGCTCTTTCTCAGCTTCTTAAAAAGGATCCTATACTGAATGATCTTCATCCACAAGTAACACTTGAAGAGGTGAAAGATTAAGGTTTTTGGTAGATTTAGTAATCAACTTAAAATCCCTGAAGAGAAGGGAAATAAAAACATACATGATGTAGATAATATTCTTTTTTCACTGATGATTTAGTACATTAATAATTTGTTTCAATGATTTGTATTGTGTTACATTTGTAGTCTTTTTGTATGTCATATTACTTAGTGGAGTATTATTTGATTGCATATCTCTTGAACACATTGCATCCATCGTAGTTTAAGGTGTACCAAAAGAGTTGTTTTAGTGCTAAATGGTGCACCCTGGCCCTACTGTAGTTGCAAAGAAAGCCATTCTGACCCTTGGACACAATAACCCAACAATGTAAATATTATAATTTTTGTGAGAGGGCCACTTACTCGCCATTGCTACTGGTTCTTGGACAATGTGCCACTTATTCCATGGAAGAAAAGTGTGAGGTACCAAGAAGGGGAAGCAAAGTTAAACATGTTAAAATGTTACATTCTAATTATGCCTTATTTTGCTTTCAGGTCAATGCCTTAATTGAATTAGAACATGGAAGAGCAATGAAAGTATATGTTGAGAAAGCTGACGGTGGATTCTGGTGTGTAGTTGTACCCCGGGAAGCGACTGTTCATGATCTGAAAAAGGCACTGAAAAATCATGTTGCTCTCATGCTGGTAGGTATTGTATGATATATTTACAAGCCACATAGAAAGCAGCTGAGTGTATTGATGATAGTGGGAAGAAAAGTATGCAAAAACTTTTATTGCTGACTAGGTGTAGATTAAAAACATATGATTTATAGTAAGTTGACTCTACAAAGTTTTCAGTTTGTATATCTAACATATATTTGAATTTTTCAGAACAGGAAAGGAGTCAAGAAAAAAATAAACTGGAAGTACATTTGGAAAGCATACTGGCTTTGCTACGAAGGAGAGAAACTGGCAGATGATCGTAAGAAATTACTAGAACTTGGCGTGAAAAATAAAAGTAGTCTCACATTCATAAAGAGATTAAGGGAACGAAACAAATCTGGTCGGAAGGTAAGGTAGAATAGAATGTATTACTTCTGTATATATCACAACAGTGTGAAGTTGAAGGTGAAGATTGGAGGCATAATAGTAATGATGTAAGTATGGGCTGGTGAATGTTAAAGTTTGTACCATGTTTTGTAAAAATTGTACAGGACTTCTCTTAGGTTTTTGAAAGCATTTTTAATAATCTATGTTGACCTATAAATTTTGAAAAGCTGGGTTTATATTATTGCTGAGTATTTTATAGTGTACATAAATTGAATGGAAATGAAACATACACCTTTTATTTTCCAAACACTCTTTCTCAGAATCGTAAAAGACTTGTATAGATAAAATCATTTTATTTATTGAACTCATACATAATTACTACAATATACTTGAGCAAAATATACATATATTTAAAATCTGCTCTCAAGCATATTAAAATGCAATGCATATCATGATTATATCTAGGTAGCTAAGGAAGCTATCACACGAAGAATCCTATTTTTTTTTCCTTTTGGGATTATAAGAAGTCATTTCATCATCCACATGTGAATTTCTATCATTTTATTCTCAAATAACAGAGTATATAAGAGGTCTGGTAGCATTATTACATAAGGTGCAATGAAAGACAAAACCTCTGGAGACTTACTTATTTCAGAACTTTTAATGTTCTAATGATTTTTCTATCTTTCCAAGGCATTTGCTTGTGCGAAGATTTACTAGGTTTTATAAAGATAAGTTTATTATGCATTTAACAAAGACTCAAAATACCGACTGACAGATTTGTTGAGATTATCTGCTGTATCATTGCTAATGTCATTTATCGACTTTTGTTAAATGATTTAAAATGGTAATGATAAAAAGCTGTATAGTCCTTAAGTATTTCACTATATACCTTTAGAGGTCCATCAGTATTCGTAAATATAACTAGTTTATATCATACTAAAGAGAGCTTAATATTTATATAGTCATGTAGAAGCCGTAAACACACACACACACACACACACACACACACACACACACACACACACACACACACACACACACACACACACACACACACACACACACACACACACACACACACACACACACACACACACACACACACACACACACACAAACACACACACACACACATATAATCACACAATCACAATTACACACACACAATTACACACACACACACACACACACACACACACACACACACACACACACACACACACACACACACACACACACACACACACACACACACACACACACACACACACACACACAAAGAGAGAGGGTGGAGAGAGAGAGACAGAGAGAGGGGAGAGAGAGAAAGAAAGTGAGAGGGGGGAGAGAAAAAGAAAGTGAGAGGGGGGAGAGAAAAAGAAAGAGAGGGGAGAGAGAAAAAGAAAGTGAGAGGGGGGAGAGAAAAAGAAAGTGAGAGGGGGGAGAGAAAAAGAAAGAGAGGGGAGAGAGAGAAAGAGAGAAGGGAGAGAGAGAAAGAAAGAGAGAGGGGGGAGAGAGAGAGAAAGAGAAAGAAAGAGAGAGTGTGAGAGATAGAGAGATTGATTGATTTAACCCACTGCTTCCGGGAATATGTAATG
>NC_091577.1:14360207-14370207 GCF_042767895.1 Penaeus vannamei | reverse complement strand
ATTCTTGTTCTTTATAGGCATTCTCGAAAGAATTTAGTCCTCCCTGTAAACCAACTCCCCATTTTCTTCTACTCCCATTTTCTTTAACAAACTCATCCTCGTCGAACATCCGGGACACTTCCAAAATTAACACGAGGTAATATGCAGATCCAGAGACCGGTACAAAAATCGGGTAAGATCTTCAACAGAAACAGCGTGGAAATCGATACACAACAAAAGAGACAAGTTGGCAGAAACAATAATTACCGTTTCTAAAATAAACTCAAGAAAACTGTTGAAAATAAGAATATGATGTGTTGACGTATGAGAGAAACAGTGCAAGGGGGCTTGTAGAATCTTGAGTCCCAAATCATAATGATGTTAGTAATAGTGATGATGATGACGATATTGATATTAATGACAGTAATAAAGATAATAGAAAACTTTGACAATGTTAATAATCAAAATGATAATGATAATAATAATAACAGTATCACCGCCAATATATTAGTAATAATAACAATAATAGCAAAAACAACAATAATAGCAAAAACAACAATAATAATAATAACAACAAAGGTAAAAATATTAGTAAAAATTATAACCCTAATATCAAAAATGAAATCTACCCTTGCCCCCCCCCCCCCAATAAATAAATAAATAAAAAAACGGTTACTATTTAACGAAAAATACGCGACGGAACTAACCCTTCCGTGCAAATATATACGTCAATATCTTTCCGTGGATATATTTCACAGCAGCTTTTAACGGGGTCTTTCAAACGCCTCCACCCGTCATTTTTTTTTTTTATAAACACTAAGAAAGGCGGGAAATTAAGGCTTGTTAATGGTGCTGTAAGAAGCGCCATGAACTATTCTGTTATAGGACTCAAAGGTGAAAAAAAATCAATCAATAAATATGTAAATAAACATTCAAATAAACGGATAAATAAACATACGAATATATATGCATACACACATAGAGAAAGAAGGAGACAAATAAAAGTCACTGCGGAATATGCTGACAGACAGACATAAAAAGACATACAAAGACACAGTGCTTATTTTCCAGCGGTGCCCCGACAAGTATGCTCGCTCGCTGTTCAACGTAAAAAAAACGAAAGAAAAAAAACTTTGGGAAGAACATGAGATCCAATTCATAATTTTTAAGGCAGTCTGGAGGATAATAAACATAAAAAATAGACACAGACACATATAAATACATTTATATGCACATGCATATATATATATATATATATATATATATATATATATATATACATATATACATATATACATATATACATATATACATATATATACACATATATATACACATACACATACACATACACATACAGACACACAGACACACACACACACACACACACACACAAATATACATATACGAATACATATACATACACAAATATATATATATATATATATATATATATATATATATATATATATATATATATATATATATATAAGAATAAGAAAACGCACGTCCCTCGCTAAAAACCCAGCCGGGCTAAAATAATCCTAGGTCAAAGTCTGACCTCTTGACCTTTCCCCTCCACGCCCTCTTCCTCGCCGGCGTAAGGAAAGACCTTCTTACATTACCACATATACCCTTCTCCCCCCTCCCCCCCATCCCCAAAATAGAGAAAATATTACCACCATTACCTTATCGCATAAACTTTTCTCCCCTCCCCCCCTTTTCCCCAAAACTAAAGAAAATATCAATATCTTTATCTTATTTACATCCACCTTCCTCCTCTCTTCCTCCTCCCCCCCCCCTCAAAAAAAAAAGAACAAAAAATTACAAACATGATTTCATTACATAGGCCTTCCTCTCCACCCCCTCACTCACCACCCCCCCTTCTAAAAAAGAAAAGAAAAAAAATCACAATCATTATTCACCTTCTTCCCGTCTCCCATCCCCCCTCCTCTCCCCACCCCCACACCTAAAAAAAAACAACAAAAAAACACCCCCTCCTCCAATTCCCACCCCACCCCCTCAAAAAAAAAACACACACTCCTCCTCCACCCCCACCCCCACCCCCCTCAAAAAAAAAAAAAAAAAAAAAAAAAAAAAAAAAAAACTCATCCTTCCTATCCCATCGCGGCGCCGTCCCGAGCCGCCGCGCAACTTCCTCGCAAGAATCCGCCGGTTCCGCGGGGAGGATGGAGAGCCAGACGAAAGACGTATCGCGGAGATATTAGGAAAGTTTTGCGCGCATAATCCGAGGGAGGGGGGGTGAGGAGGGAGGGAGGGGAGGGGAGGGGAGGAGAGGAGGGAGGAGGAGGGGAGGAGGGGGAGGGGAGGGAGGAAAGAGGGGAGGGGGAGAGGAGAGGTGAGGTGTGTGGGATACGACTCTCTCCCTTCCCTTCCCTCCCTCTTCTCCTTCCACGCATCCCCCTCCCTTCCCTGGAATAGGTGTCCTCTCCCCTTACTAATACCCCCCATCCCTCCCTCACCTCCCACCCCCTCCCTTTCCCTTGATTAGGATCCCTCTCTATCTATTCATATCCGCTTCTCCATCCTACCCTTCCCTTCCTCTGTATAATATTTTACCATTACTTTTACCATTACTTTTATTCCCTTCCTTACCTACCTCTCCCTTTTCCTTTCGCATGACTAATATCCGATTTCCTTGCCTATTTCGCCCCTCCCCACCGCTCCCCTCTCCTGATTACTATCCCGTTCCCTCCTCCCTCCCTCCCTCCCTCCTCCTCCCTCCCTCCCTCTTCCTCCCCCTCCCCCCTCCTTCCTCCCTCCTCTCTCCCTCCCCCTCCTTAACTCCTCCTCCTCCTCCCCTCCTCTCCCCCTCTCCTCCCTCCCCTCCTCCTCTCCTCGCTCCCTCCCTCCCTCCCTCCTCCTCCCCTTCCTCCCTCCCTCCTCCTCCTTCCTTCCTCCTCCCTCCCTCCCTCCTCTTCCCCCTCTCTCCCTCCCTCCTCCTCTCCTCCCCCTCTGCTTCCCATTTCCCTTTCCCTCCCCGGATTCCCACCTCGCTCCGGCTTAATCGTTTCTCCACGGCGGCCTCGGACACGCGGCCCAGTGAACACACGTACATAATTCGTATACGGACATGCATACGTACATGTATACAAACGTACATGCATACACACATGCATATATGAATAAGCAAACACACAGAAAGAGACAGACAGACAGACACACACACACACACACACACACACACATACACACACACACACACACACACACACACACACACACACACACTCAAACACACACACACGCACTCACACACACACAGTCATAGATGAGAAGAGTGAGAACAAAGGGGATAATATGCATATAAATGAGAAGAGAGAGAGAGAGAGAGTGAGAGGGAAAAATGTATATCGAGAGACAACAGGATTAGAGGAAATAAAAACGGCGATAAATACAGAATGGAAGGATTAAACTTCGTGAATGGAAATGAAAAAAAAAGAGAAAAGACGGAGGAAAATAAGGAATAATAACAAAACGGAGAACAAAAAGAACCAAGAGAAAGAGAAATAAGGAAGAAACATTTAACCAAAACAACAACAACAAAAACAACAGAATCGCCAGTTGAAAATAATCACTAAAAACTAACAACAGAAAAAAAAACATTAATTCGACATTAATGGAAAAATAACAAGCCCCCTCTCCCCCCAAGATCCGCACTGTATCCGCAAAGTCCTCGCAAAAGTCGAGTCCCATCCACAGCGGGTTGGCGTGTGCGGATCCGCCAGCGAAGGAACGCCCTTCTCCCTTCCTCCTCTTGCCCCCTCCCTTTTCTCTCCTCCTCTTGCCCCTCCCCACACTCCCTTCCTCCTCTTGTCCCCTACCTTCCTCCCTCCTCTTGCCCCCTCCCATCTCCCTTCCTCCTCTTGTCCCTCCCATCTCCCTTCCTCCTCTTGTCCCTCCCATCTCCCTTCTTCCTCTTGCCCCCTCACTTCTCCCTTCCTCCTATTGCCCCCTCCCTTTCTCTCCTCCTATTGCCCCTCCCTTCCTTCTCCCTCCTCCCCCTTCCTCTTGCCCTCTCCCTTTCCCCCCTTTTGCCCCCTTTCCCTCCTGTGATCTTATAGACACCGGGGGAGGGAGAGGGATGGGGGTCGTTGAGAGGTCCATCCCCTCCCTCCGGGTTGGTCTCTTCTCCTTCTCCTTCTCCCTCCTGCTCTTGTCTCCCCTCTCTTTTCCCTCTTAATTTCGTCTCTCCTCTCTTCTCACTCCTGCTATTGTCACCCCGCCATCTTCCCTTCCACTCTTGTCTCCCTTTCCTCTCTCCTTGCTTGTGCCCTCCGCCTCCCCCTCTCCCCCCTTTCCCTCTCCCTTCGCCTCCCCCATCTGCCCCCTTCTCCTCTCCCTCTCCCTCCGCCTCGCCTCCTCTCCCCTCTCCTCCCTCTTCTTCTGCTCCGTCTCCCTTCTTCTCCTCCGCCTCCCCTTCTTGCCCTTCCCCTCCTCCTCCTCCCCTTCTTTTCCTCCTCCTCTCCTTCTTCCCCTCCGCCTTCCTTCTTCTCCTCCCCACCCTCCCCTCTCCTTCGCCCCCGCCCCCTCCTCCTCCACTCCTCGGGCGCTGACGACTGGACAAAGGCCCCTGGAGCCGCGTCACACGCCTCGGGAAGCACCCTCGACCGCGGACGGACGCCGATTCACACGCGCGTGCACACTCTCTCTCACTCGGGCCTGCGGGCTACTGCGGACCGCATGTACTGCCAACACGCTGGTCACACACACGTGCATGCACCCTCTTACACAGACACACACACACACACACAAACACACAGCCATAGTCAAACACAAACATGCACACAAACACACACACACACACACACAGCCACAGACAAACACACACACGCACACGCACACGCACACACATACACAGCCACAGACAAACACACACACGCACACGCACACGCACACACATACACAGCCACAGGCAAACACGCACACACATACACAGCCCCAGACAAACGCAAACATGCACACAACACAAACACACACGTGCCCATTTTAGCTATTTCAATTCTAAAAAAAACAAAAACACGTCAGATGCACGAGGAGCGCGGCAGACCAATGAGATTTTGATGATTAATTCAAGCATATTAGCGACTGAGGAATATGAATAACTGCAAAAAATAATCGTATAAAATCAGGATCTTCCAATTTAGGTCATGTTTCGTCGTTAAAAATCGTGCGTTGGATATAAATAATATCGATCAATAAACAGCTTTAAATAGAAAATGCGGTCGCGACATGGATGCTCCTCTCTCTCTCTCTCTCTCTCTCTCTCTCTCGCTGTTTATCTCCCTCTCCTTATTCCTCTTCCTCTTCTCCCTCCCCCCACCACTCTCTTTCTCTCTCTCCATCTACATCCCACTCTCCTTATTCCTCTTCCTCTTCTCCCTCCCGCCACCACTCTCTTTCTCTTTCTCTCTCTCTCTCTCTCTCTCTCTCTCTCTCTCTCTCTCTCTCTCTCTCTCTCTCTCTCTCTCTCTCTCTCTCTCTCTCTCTCCAATTTATTTCTTCTTTTCCTGTCTCCGCACACAATATGCAAATCAACACACTGTACTTGCCACGTGCGAGACAACAAAAATAACAAAACAAACAACAATAAAAAAAAAAACATACAAGCAACAACAACAATAAAACCACAACAACAAAATCTAAACAAACAACAAAACAACAACAATAAAAAAAAAATCAACCGCAGCCACAACACCAATAAAAACAAGAGCACCCCTCCACCCCCCGACCACCCCAACCCTCCGCCACCACCCACCCCCACCCCCACCCCCACCACCACCCCCACCCCCACCACCGGCGCCAACAAAAACAGCGACAACGAAAAGCCTCGGTCGCATCCGTCCATTTAAGGCAACAAAAACACGGCCCGCCCCTCCGTTCTCGGCCAGTGTGTCAGTTCCACGTTCGTTTTCCTCTCCCCTTTTTTTGTGGAAAACGATGAGGGGAAGAAGTGATAAAGGAAGAGATATAAGAAGTGAAAAAGAAAGAGGGGGAGAAGGGGAAAGTGATAAAAGAAGAAACGATGAAGGAAAGAAGTGATAAAAGAAGAGATATAAGAAGTGAAAAAGAAAGAGGGGAAGAAGGGGAAAGAATAGATATGAGAAGTGAAAAAAGGAAGAGGAGAGAGAGGGGGAAGAAGGGGAAGGATGTGGAGAGAGAGGGGGTGGGAGATGAGAAAGAGAGAGAGGAAGGCAGAGAGATAGAGAGATGAAAATAGATATAGGCAGATAGAAAGAGAGAGAAAAGGGAAAAGAATGAAAAAAACAAAAAAACAAACAAACATAAAGTCATCTCTTCCGTCTCCCTTTTTTATTCTCGCACTCTTCTCTCCCTTCTTAATCTCTCAGTTCCCCCTTTCGCACCCCCGCCCTCTTCCATCTTTATCCCTCCCTCCCATCTCCGTCTTTATCAACCCCCACTCCGACCCCGTTTTGTTATCTCTCTGTCTCTCTCTTTATTCTTTTCTCCTTTATTCGTTCATCTATGCATCATTGTTATCATTATTTTGTCTATCCATTTTCATTTATTTTCATCGTATTGTTATTTGATCAATTTTCCTTTTTTACTTTTTTTCTCCAACCTGTTCGTTGTATTCTATCGCATCTTAAAGTATTTATCGTGTATTAAATTATTCAGTTTTTTTTGTGTCGTGCTTTGTAGGTAACAACTTAGTCGTCAACTTTTCCCTCAGATTTCTTTGAATATTTGATAAGAAATTTTGTATCTCGATCGATGTTCACAGCCTCTCCGTCTCCCTTGCCCCCCACCCCCTCTTTCCTTCTCTCCCCCCTCCCTCTTTCTCTTTCTCTCTCTCTCTCTCTCTCCTTCCCCATCAACTTCTTCCACCTCCTTCCGTTCTTCCTTCCTTCCCTCCTCCTACCCGGGCCCCTCTCCCTCCTTCTATCCCACACTTCCCTTCCTCCTACCCTCACTCCTTTCCTCCCTCCCTCTTTCCTTCTACCCACTCACCCTCCCTCCTTCCCCCCCCCTCCTTCCATTCGTCCTTCTACCCACCCATCCATCCTCCTTGCTCCCTTCCCTCCCTCACTCCTTCCTTCCTTCCACCCCACCCTCCCTTCCCTCCCTCCTTCCACCTACCCCTCCCTAACTCCTTCCCTCCACTACTCCACCCACCCCTCCTTCTCTTCCTCACTCCTTCCCTCCCACTCTTCCACTCTACCCACCCACCCATCCATCCTCCTTCCTCCCCTCTCTCTTCCCTTCCTCCTACCCTCGCCTAACTCCTTCCCTCCTTCCTTCCACCCATCCACCCATCCTCCTCCTTCCCTCCCTCCTTCCACCTACCCACCCACCCTCCTTCCCTCCTTCCTTCCACCCATCCACCCACCTTCCTCCCTCTCTCTTCCCTCCTTCCTCCTACCCTCCCTCCATTCACCTACCTGCCCACCCACCCTCCTTCCTTCCCTCCTTCCCTCCTTCCCTCCTTCCCTCCCCCTCTTCTGTTGTCCCATTAAATGCTAATCACTGACCTCCTTTCCGCGTATTCAGAGGCGGACTTTCATTCAAAGTTATTTTCTTGTTAGCATCTCGCACTAACTTGGACTCGGCAATATCGTATTCCAATTATGCCCAGTTCATTCTCCTTCTTTCTTCCCCCTTCTTTTTCTTTTTGTTTTCGCTTCTTCTTCTTCCTCGTTTCGCTTAGTTCACTTTCTTCTTCCTGTTCTTTTCGCCCACTTATTATTTTTTTTTTTCTTTTTGCCTTCTTAGTTTTTCTTACTTCTTTTCGCTTACTTCTTGTTCTTCTTCTTTTCGGTCACTTCTTTTTCTTCTTTTCTCTTATGCGATTTTCCTTTTTCTGCTTCTCCTTTCTAGGTTTATTTACTTCTTATTCCTTCCGTCTTCTATCTTTCACCTTCCCTCTCTTTCTCTTTCTTCGTCTTGCCCCAACCTCATCTCTCCTTCCCCCTCCCCCTACCTCCCCTCCTCCTCCCTACCCCCTCTCCCCTTCCTCCCCCTCCCCCTTTCCCCTCCCTCTCCCATCCCCCCTCCTTCTCCCCCCACCCCCTCCCCTCTCTCCTCCTCCCCCCACCCCCTCCCGCCTCCTCCTCCTCCCTCCCTCCTCCCTCCCCCCCCCCCCCCCCCACCCCCTCTCTCCTCCTCCTCCTCCCTCTCCCTCCCCCTTCCCCCTCCCTCCACCCCCGCATCGCCGAGGTTCCTGTCGCAATATGACGCTCCCGGCAGCTCCCCCGAAGCATTACAGAGCGGAGTCGCCATTAAACACTCGCACGGCCCGAGTTAGCAGCGGCGGCGGCGGCGGCGGCGGCGGCGGCCACATGGACGTACATACACGCGTACGTACATAAATACATGCATTCATACGTACATAGATACATTCATACGTACATACATACATACATACATGCATTCATACGTACATAGATACATTCATACGTACGTACATACATACATACATGCATTCATACGTACATACATACATTCATACGTACGTACATACATTCATACGTACATAGATACATTCATACGTACATACATACATACATACATGCATTCATACGTACATACATACATTCATACGTACATACATACATTCATGAGTACATACATGCATTCATACGTACGTACATACATTCATACGTACGTACATACATTCATGAGTACATACATGCATTCATACGTACATACATACATTCATACGTACATATATGCATTCATACGTACATACATGCGTTCATGCGTATATACATACATTCATACGTACATACATACATCCATACGTACATTCATACACATGTACATATATTCATGTATACAAACATACGTACGAACATATATTCGTACGTACATACATATCCGCATACGTAGGCACAAACATACTTCCATACAGACACATATCCGCATTCATACGGGCAAACACACACACACACACACACACACACACACACACACACACACACACACACACACACACACACACACACACACACACACACACACACACACACACACAACCCTCCCTCCACCACCCCCCACACACACAACCCTCCCCACCCTCATCCCCCCTTCTCCCCACCCCATCCCCCCTTCTCCCCCACCCTCCCACCCCCCTACCCCGCCGCCACACACGCCACAGATGTTTACAATCACCAAACTTGCCTCCAGTGACCGCATTCACGAACACTTTTTCTTAAAGGAAGGAATTAGATTCTCCCCCCCCACCCCCCCACCCCCCCGTTTCGTCTTCACGGGGTGTTTCTTTCTTTCTGTTTTTTTTCCGTTTTCTTCGTTGTCATCTGTGTTATTGTTGTTGTTATTATTATTATTATTACTATTATTATTATTATCATTATTATCATTACTATTATTATTATCATTATCATTATTATCATCATCATCATTATTATTATCACCATCATTATTGTTCTTATATAGTTTATCATTATTGCTACGACTATTAATAAAATCATCATCATGATCTATTTCATGATCATCATTATCAGCATTATCACTATTATCACTTTCACCTTCATTACCACCATCATATACCACGAACGTCACTATCACTACAATCATCATCATTATCTTTCGAGAAGGCACTGTCACTGTTGTTATTATCCTCATTTTTACTATTCTTATCACTATCATTTATCACTATTGCTACGACAACTAATACTTATACTATCAACATCATTATCATCATTATCATAATAAGTATCATCATTTCATCATTATTATCAGTACCATTTTATCCTCATTATCATTGTCACTATCATCATCATCACCCTCATTACATATCACAATCAAATCGCAAACACAATCACCACCACAATCACCATCATCATGATCTTTCTCGCAATGAACACGCCCAAGCTTTCATTTATTTCAATGTAAGTTACGTGGATAAAACTAACTCCTGATCCTCCAAGTTGTGAGAAGAGAAACGATAAAATGAGTAAATTAAGGCAGATATTTCGAGGGGTAACTGTTCACTTGGCAGCCATTGGGGCTTAGCACT
>NC_091577.1:14345207-14352707 GCF_042767895.1 Penaeus vannamei | reverse complement strand
AGGTGAAAAGGGGAGGAAAAGAAGGTGAAAAGGAGAGGAAAAGAAGGTGAAAAGCGGAAGGAAAAGGGTGGAAAGGGGTGTGGCGGAGAGGAAAGGGAAGGGAAGCGGGGGGGGGGAGGGGAGTGCCAAGGTAGGGCGGGGAGAAAGGAGTGAGGCGGGTAGGAGGGAGGAAGGAGAGGGAAGAGGGGAAAAGAAGGTGGAGAAGGGAAAATGGGATGGCTGGCAGAAAGGGAAAGGAGAGGGAAGGGAGGGAGAGGAAGAAGGTCAGATGAAGAAAGGGAAAAATAAAAAGAAGCGAAGGGAAAGGGGTAGAAAGAAGAGGAAGAGGAAGGGAAGGAAGAAGAGGAGGAGGGAAGGGGGTTGGGGGAAGGTGAAGAGGAGAGAGGATGGATGGAAAAGGGAAGGAAGGAGGGGACAGGGAGAGGGGCGAAGCGGAAGAGGGAGTCGGAGAGGAAGGGGGAAGGGAGATGAGAAAAGAGAAGGGGAAGGGAGCACTGCAAGAAGAGGAGAAGGGGGAGGGGGAGGGGGAAGGGAGAGGCGGGAAGGCTGTGGGATGAGGCCATTACAGGACACTCGATGAAGGCGTGTGTGGGCGTGTTTGTATGTGTGTGTGTGTGTGTGTGTGTGTGTGTGTGTGTGTGTCTGTGTGTGTGTGTGTGTGTGTGTGTGTGTGTGTGTGTGTGTGTGTGTGTGAAGAGAGAGAAAGAGAGAGAGAGAGAGAGAGAGAGAGAGAGAGAGAGAGAGAGAGAGAGAGAGAGAGAGAGAGAGAAAGAGAGAGAGAGAGAGAGAGAGAGAGAGAGAGAGAGAGAGAGAGAGAGAGAGAGAGAGAGTTGAAAAACAAACAGACAGTAAGCGAGACGGGAAGCGGAAAGAGGAGGGGAAGAGAGAGAGAGAGAGAGGAAGGAATAGGGGGGGGGGGAGAGGAAAGGAGAGCGAGGGTGGCAAGAAGGGGTAGGGGACGGGGAGGTAGTAGCGGGGGGGGGGGGGAGACCATGTCACGTGTTGTATGTTTAAAGATGAAGGGCACGGGAGCGAGTAGGTTTTCAAGGTCAAAATCTGCGCTCGGGAGATAGAAGCGAGGAAGAGGTAAGCTGCGGTGGAGGAAACGCTTTTTCCTTCTTCTTCTTTTCTCTCTCTCTCTCTTTTTGTCTTTCACTTTCTTTCGCTCTCTCTCTTTCTTTCCCTCCCTCTCTCTCCCTCTCTTTCTCTCACCCTCACTTTTTCTCCCACTCCCCCCCCTCTCTCTCTCTCTCTCTCTCCCTTTTTCTTTCCCTCCCTCCCCCCCTCCCTCCCTCCCTCCCTTCCTCCCTCTCCCTCTTTTTCAAGTCAAATGGAGGATGCGCCGAAGAAACCGTACTTAAGATGCGCTGGAAGAAGATCAAAGGAGCTTAAAAGTTAATTAGGCGGGAGTCGGGTGCTGTGCGGTAAGACATTTGCTGTAAAAAAAAAAAAAAAAAAAAAAAAAGCAAGAAAGTTTTCCAAAAGAAAGTGGAGTCACTTAAAACACTCGGAGTTACGCGGCTAAAAGTGGTCCTAGAGTATACTGAATCCACAAGGGAGAGCGATTAATGGTGCGGGCGGCACTATATAATATACATGTACTTACGTTCGCATGCGGGTGCACATACATGTACGCAAGGTTGTATACACGCGCATAAACACACACACATGCATGTCGGCTCGTATGTTTCTCTCTCTCTCTCTCTCTCTCTCTCTCTCTCTCTCTCTCTATCTCTCTCTCTCTCTCTCTCTCTCTCTCTCTCTCTCTCTCTCTCTCTCTCTCTCTCTCTCTCTCTCTCTCTCTCTCACACACACACACACACACACACACGCAAACAAACAAACAAACAAAAAAACTTTTAAGACCGACTGGCGTGAGATAATAGATTGAAGTGAACCGTCTACAGACAAACAACAACATACCCTGACCTACACCGGCCAAGCTATACTAAAAAGGGGACACAAATCTGAAAAAAACATCGAAAAAACATCGATTTTTTTCCTCCCTGCAATTGCTAAATAACACGAGTCGATATTTCTCTTCCGGAGCTAACCTTAAAAAAGGGCCAAGAAAAAGAAGAGGAGCAGGAGATAAATAATAATAATAATAATAATAATAACAACAATAATATTAATAATCACAATGAGAAGGAAAAGGAAGAGAAGAAGAAGAAGGGGAGTTCATTATAGAATAACAAATCCTTCCAAGTACTTTAGCGAGAATATAAAAAAGTCTGCGGGTTTCACAACGCCCGTTTCACTAACAACCCACAAGCGAACACTTGTACATTATATCTCAGAGTGCCATGTAATACAGCCTTTCAGTCCACCTAGCATGAGGTATGGAGAACTATGTAACTACTTCATATCATCTGATGTCTTGGAAGATATAATTATGTTATATCCTAAATTTGGAATGTAGTATCACATGACCACATATCAAATGTTACATTGCCTTTCCACGCCCAAGCCGTATGCCGGCTTGACAGATGAGTAGATAAGTTACTGATCGTTCTTTTCCTTTAAATGATATAATTTACACCGTAATAATTTTATGATATAGATTTATTCTGTAATACTATTATATAATGCTTTGACCATGTATCAAATGTACTACAGCTTGCCCACGCCTGTGCAGTTAGCCAGGGTGGTAAATAAAGGACTAAGCTAAACTAAACCCACCTTTGAAGAGACCATTCCCAAACACGCAGGAAAGGGTCACAAGCTGATAACATACGACCCTCTCATAACATTCTATTCTCTCTAGCAACAAATAAATAAATAAATAAAGTACTAACAATGACAGGAAACAATTCTTATTGGGTGTCATATTAATGCGTCTTTCCATCCGAATGACGTCAGAAACAAGAATTTGAGTGGTCACTGCATCTGCACGAATGTCTTAATAAACAAAGTTCGTCTTGCATTCCAAGTTGCTTCTTTCTTAACGACCGGAAGACAAGCAAGCTGCAATCAAGCAACGAGGCTGCTCCATCCCTTTGACCTTCTCTGCAGCACGAGCAAATGGAAGTACGGGCGAAACTCTCCCCCATTGTACGGCGAGGGGCGTACTCCCCCGAAAGGCAACCGACTCGACAACCAACGGGAACAACGCAAACATCAAACGATCGCTCTAACTAACGAACGAGAAAATGCATAGGCCTATCCCCCCCCCCCTCACCCTCCCCAACGAGTACACAGACCACAATCAGGGGGTAATCACACGCACCAATCGCCGAAGGGGGGAGGGGAGGGGGGGGTCACAAAGTACCCCCTCCTCCTCCTCCCTACTTCTCGACGGCCGAAGGGAGGGTCACGAGGCACCCCCTCCCCCTCCCCTACTCTCGACGGCCGAAGGGAGGGTCACGAGGCACCCCCTCCCCTCCCCCTACCTCTCGACGGCCGCGGGGACAGACAGCGGACGCAGAACCAACGTCGCGGAAAATATCGGTCGTTTGTGCCTCAAATTATCTTTTTTCTTTTCTTTTTTTTTGTTTTTGTTTTACCCTTGTATGTTATTTTTCTTATTCATATCTTTTTTTGTTTGTTTGTCTATTTATTTATCCTTATTTTTCGTTCCTTTCTTTGCTTATCCTTGTTTCTTTCCGTTCGTGT
Organism: Penaeus vannamei; assembly: GCF_042767895.1. NCBI lineage: Eukaryota > Metazoa > Arthropoda > Malacostraca > Decapoda > Penaeidae > Penaeus > Penaeus vannamei. The sequence goes on along the minus strand of NC_091577.1, from coordinate 14,349,092 downwards.
TTTTACTTTTTCTTATATATTTCTTTTTCCCTTGTTTGTCCCTTCACCTATCTTTAATATATATCTTTTTTTCTGTTCCTTCCTTTAATTATCCGTATTCTTATTACTTTTTTCCCGTTCGTTCTTTCACTTATCCTCATTTTTCCTGTTCGTTCCTTTACTAATCCTTATCATCATCATCATCATCATCTTTATTATCATTATAATTGAAACTAAAGTAGTACTAGAAGGGCGAGAGGAGTATCAGAATGAAAGGAATATATTGAGAAAGAACAAAAAAAAAATATATATATATATATACATGTATGTATATATATTTGTATATACCTACATACATCCAAACACACACAAACACACAAACACACACACACACACACACATATCTATCTATCTATATATATACGTGGTGTAAACCGCGCAGGCGTCGCTTTAAATAACCTGTATATATCTGTGTATGGGATTAGCATGGATACGTTATGTCTGTAATAAGCTATTATCTGGGAGTTGATGGTTTCTATGTGTGTGACCAGCCAGCGTGAACGAGTAATTATAGACGATACTGTATGTATACACCCACATGAACTTAAACACAAACACACACACACACACACACACACACACACACACACACACACACACACACACACACGCACACGCACACACGCACACACACACGCACACGCACACACTTAGGAAATATATTTACGTAGTTCAGGCGCTTTTCTTGCGTTATAACGAACTCCATACAGTTCCCGACAATACACGTATGACCTCAGTAACATCCCTTTTATCTCTTGTTAAAAGTAACATTACTAGAAAATTATCTTCTATATTATTTCGCTTATTTTACACTATCAAACTAAGCAGAACCATGAATCAATATAACATGTGATTATTAGCGTATGGGACGGAAGGTTAGATGTCATAGGAAAGTGCATTTTGTCAGGGGCAGAATACGGTGTGTGTGTGTGTGTGTGTGTGTGTGTGTGTGTGTGTGTGTGTGTGTGTGTGTGTGTGTGTGTGTGTGTGTGTGTGTGTGTGTTTGCAATCGCTATATACCAATTCTTAAATCTATCTACCCCTCTATCTATCCAGACACACCCCACCTCCTTATCCCTCCCTCATAACCCCCACCTCTTACCCTCCTACCCCTCCCCTTACCCCCCACCACCTCCGACCTCCCGCCTTCACCCCCTTAACCCCCTCTCCCAAAGGGAACCCGGAAATCACCCCTCCCTCACCCTCCCCCCACTTTTTTGGCCCATCGAGAACCGCGCGATCTCCATCAATATTAAGAGCCCATATCCGACCCTCCCCCCCCACACATCCCGCTCCTCTCCCCTCCCTTCCCCTCCCTTCCCCCCACCCTCACCGGACACAGATCGTGCCTATGCATCTACTCAGTCACGCACTCCACACCTGAAGGATATGGGGTGGCGGTTGGGGTGGGGTTGAGGTGGAAGGGGGGGGGGAAGACCAGAGAGTGGGGAGGGGGGGGTTAAGACACGGAAGCGGGGAGGGAGGATACGTACTCTCTCTCTCTCTCTCTCTCTCTCTCTCTCTCTCTCTCTCTCTCTCTCTCTCTCTCTCTCTCTCTCTCTCTCTCTCTCTCTCTCTCTCTGTTGGGGGGTGCTGCTTGTAAGGTGAGAGACAGGGGAGGGAGGGAGGGAGAAGGGAAGAGGGAGGGAGAGGGGAAAAGAAGGGGGAGACGGGGAAGAGGGAGTGAGAGGGATAGGAGAGGGAGGAAATATATATATATATATATATATATATATATATATATATATATATATATATATATATATATATATATATATATATATATATAAACGTTTGAATAGAAAGAGGGAAATGGGGGGAAGAGGGGAAATGGAGGACGAGCAGGACAAAGAGGTAAAGGTGGAAGAGGAGGAGACAGAGGAGAAGGAGGATAAGGAGGGTAAGGAGGTGTAGGTGGAGGAGGGCAGGAGGAGGAGGAGGAGGAGGTAAAGAGGTAGAGTGGTAGAGGACGAGGAGGAGAAGGGGAGATGGAGGAAGGAGGGGAGAAAAGCAGGGAGTTAAAAGCGGAGGAGGGAGATGGGGGAAAAGCAGAAGAGAAAGAGAAAAATAATAAGTCCTACGCACCAACCAATAGACAATAATAATAATAATAATAATAATAATAATAATAATAATAATAATAAATAAAACGAATTAATAAAAAATGAAAAAGACACCTGCCCTAAAAAAATAATAATAAATAAATATAAAAATAAAAACCGTTAGACAAAAGATAACATTTAAACGTTCAAAAAGGTATATGAGCGGCAGACTAGGACGCAGGTGAGTGAGGGCGTGAGGGCGTAGAGAGGGAGCAAAGTGGGCTGAAGATCGAGTGATGGGCGTGATAGAGAAGGCTTCGTACCGGAGGCTTCTTGAGGGGAGCTTTCCACGTCTGTAGCGTCTGTTATTTTCTCAATTTCTTTTTTTTTTTCTCTTTAATATTAAAATACCTATTTCTTGTACTCTATTGTTTTCCGTCGAAGTCAATTTATCAACGATTTCATTTTTTTCCTTCTTTTTTTTCTTTAATTTCAAAATACCCATTTCTTGTAATCTATTGTTTTCCTTCGAAGTCAATTTATCAATTATTTCATTTTTTCCTTCTTTTTTTTTGTCTTTAATAGCAAAAAACCTATTTCTTGTAATCTACTGTTGTTCTTTGAGGTAAATTTATCAATTATTTAATTTTTTTCTTTTGTTTTTTTAATATAAAAAAACTATTTCTTGTAATCTATTGTTGTCCTTTGAGGTCAATTCATCAATTATTATTATTATTATTATTTATTATTTTTTTTTTTTTTTTTTTTTTTTTAATATCAAAATACCTATTTCTTGTAATCTACTGTTTTCCTTTGAGGTCCACTTATCGCTCTTTTTCTTCTGCCTTTAAAATATATGTATTTATTATTTTTCTTTTTTTGTCTTCAATGTCAAAATACCAATTTCTTGTGATCCAATGTTTTCCTTTGAGGTTAATTTATCGTTTTTTCTTTTGCCTTCAAAATAAATATATTCATCTCTTTATCGTCTATTTTTTATTAAGATGTTTTGATTTAAATACTAATATATATATATATATATATATATATATATATATATATATATATATATATATATATATATATTTAGCATTTTAAATCAATTTATCAATAATATAACCCAAATTTATTTTGCCTATATGATCAACTTCTTCATTTTTCATTCATTCATTATTTTTCCCTTAAAGATAAATATAGTTTTCCTTTATAAAGTTTCACATTTACTACCCTTGAGCCAAAGACGTTATTTTATCTTCGTAATAGTTCTTAAACACATATAACGTATTAGATTAATTAGAAAAAAACAACTACAGAAAATATCGACGATAAAGAAAGGCTTACGAATAAAATGATATAATAATAAAATAAAAGTAAAATTGCAAGGATAACGAATAAAATATAATAATAAAAAAGTAAAATTGCCACAAGGAGCGGAAAGAAAACGGAGAAGAGAAAGAAACCGAGACACAACAATGCAAACTTCCCCAGTAATACGATAAGACGGGAGGAAAGAAAAATGGAGGAGAAAGAATAAGAGAGAGAGATAAGGTTACATCAAAGAAGCAAAAGGTCGTAAACGCACACATACACACACACACACACACACACGCACACACACACACACACACACGCACACACACACGCACACACACACACACACAGACATACACACACACACGCACACACACACGAAAAAAAACAAATGGAAGGGACTTGAATAATACAGATAACGATAGCAAAAACAACAACAACAAATAAAAGGAAGAGAAGAGGATTAGGGAGACGCGAAGGGGAGATAAAAAAG
>NC_091577.1:14332707-14340207 GCF_042767895.1 Penaeus vannamei | reverse complement strand
TCTCTCTCTCTCTCTGTCTCTCTCTTTCTCTCTCTCTCTCTCTCTTTCTCTCTCTTTCTCTCCTCTCCCTCTCTCCCTCTCCCTCTCCCTCTCCCTCTCAGTTTTTCCTCTTCTTCTTCTATTTCTCCACTCCTTCTCCCTTCCTCTCTCTTGTCTAACTCCTCTTCCTCCATATAAATCTCTCTTTTTAGCTTAATTCACATTGAAATTTCCACTTTATAATCACACACGTCCCACACACCTAAATTCACACACGCACACACACTCCTAAATTCACACACGCACACACACACCTCAAATCACATATTAAGTTAAAGTCCCGCAAACCTGCATAAACACACATATCCCCCACACACACATCCCCAAACCCCCATGCACATCATCCACACACACACACACACACACACACACACACACACACACATCTACACACACACACACACACACACACACACACACACATACAAATCAACTGACACTTCAGACGAAGTATTATCTACATTCCTCACACGAGTCCACGCCAGGGAGTCTGCGTGGGAGGACAGGGGGCGCTGCGGCAGTGGAAGGGGGGGGAGGGGCGGGGAGGGGGGAGGAGGTGAAAAATGGGAAAGAGAGGGAGGAGCGAAAGAGTGTGGATGAAGGAAAAGAAGAGGTGGGAAAGAGTGGATGGGAGGTGGGAAAAAGGAGAGAAGTGTGAAGGGGGAGGAGGGTGACGGGAGAGGGAGGGGTGAGGAAGGGGAAAGAGAGGAGGGGAGCAGAAGGAGTGGATGGGAAGGAGGGTGGGAAAATGGAGAGGAAGGTGGGAAAGGAGAGGGTAGGGGAGGGGCTGAAGGGAAGAAAGAGGGTGAGGAGGGGAAGGAAAGAGAGGGAAGGGAGGGGGCGAAGAGGGGAGGAGGAAAGAGAGAAAGAGAGGGAGGAGCGAAAGAGTGGATGGGAAGGAGGTGAGAAAATGGAGGGAAGGCGGGAAGGGGAGGGGAGGGAGGGGGGCGGGGAGGGGTGAGGGAGGGAAAGGGAAAGAGAGGGAGGAGCGAAAGAGTGGATCGGGAGGTGGGAAAATGGAGAGGGAAGGCAGGAAGGGGGAGGGGGAGGGCAGAGAAGGGAGGAGGGGGAGGAGGGAAAGGGAAAGAGAGGGAGGAGCGAAAGAGTGGATGGGAAGGAGGTGGGAAAATGGAGGGAAGGCGGGAAGGGGAGGAGGGGAGGGGGTGACGGAAGAGAGGGTGAAGGGAAGAGAGGGGAGGAAGAAAGAGTGGATAGGGAGGAGGTGGGAAAATGGAGGAAGGCAGGAAGAGGAAGTGTAGGGGAGGAGGGGTGACGGGAGAGAGGGGTGAAGGGAAATAGTGGGAGGAGCGAAAGAGTGGATAGGGAGGAGGTGGGAAAATGGAGGGAAGGTGGGAAGGGGAGGGGGTGAAGGGAAAGAGAGGAAGGGAGGGCGAAAGGAGGGAAAGGAATGGGAAAGACGGGAGGTGGGAAGGAAGGGAAGGGAACGGAGAGGAAGGAAGAGAAATAAGTGAAGGAGAGACAAGGGAAAGGGGTAAGCGAGGAGGGGAAAGGTAAAGAAAAATGGGAATAGGGAGACGAAGAGAAGTGATCAAACTAAAAGACTGACAAGGAAACGAGGAGGAGGTAAAGAAGGGGTACGAAGGGGGAAGAGAAGAAGAAGAAAGTAATGAATTAAGAGAGAGAGAGAGAGAGAGAGAGAGAGAGAGAGAGAGAGAGAGAGAGAGAGAGAGAGAGAGAGAGAGAGAGAGAGAGAGAGAGAGAGATAGAGAGAGACGAGAGATGAGAGAGAGAGAGAGACAGGGAGGGAGGAGGGAGAGGGAGAGGGAGAGGGAGAGGGAGAGAGAGGAGAGGGAGGGAGGGAGAGAGGGGGAGAAGGGGGGAGAGAGAGAGAGAGAGAGAGAGAGAGAGAGAGAAAGAAAGAGAGAGAGAGAGAGAGAGAGAGAGAGAGAGAGAGAAAGAGAGAGAGAGAGAGAGAAAGAAAAAGAGAGAGAGAAAGAAAGAGAGAGAGAGAAAGCGAAAGAGAGAGAGAGAGAGAGAGAGAGAGAGAGAGAGAGAGAGAGAGAGAGAGAGAGAGAGAGAGAGAGAGAGAGAGGAGAGAGAGGAGAGAGAGAGAGGAGAGAGAGGAGAGAGAGGGAGAGAAAGAGAAAGATAAAGAGAGAGAAAGAGACAAAGAGAAATAGAAAGAGAAAGAGAAAGAGAAAGAGAAAGAGAAAGAGAAAGAGAAAGAGAAAGAGAAAGAGAGAGAAAGAGAGAGAGAGGGGGAGGGGGCGGGGGATCATCCCGCCGACACCCGCCCCGTGAACAACCTGGAATTAACGTCGCTGACAACCGCCCTGCCTACACCGTTTGCTGTCTCCCAACTCATTTGCATAATCGATAACGAAGCTTAATATATCGCGCAGGTATGAATATCTTACGGGCAGAGTTCAGGTAGCGGGTCCCCTTTTCTCCCCTCATTTTTTCCCCCTTTTTTCGCTCGGTCCTAAGGTAACCTTCGAGTGAGGGGAAGGGAGACAAATCACACTTAATGTTCATATCCTGCCGGTCTCCCCTCCCTCCTCCCCTCTTCCACCTCCTATCCTATCAGCGTTCAGGCCCCTATTTCCCCTTCTCACGTCCCTCCTATCCCCCACCCCCTCCCTTTGCCATTCTCCTTCCTCCTCCTTTCCACGTCTTCTTACTCTCTCGAACCACTTCCCCTCCTTCTTCTCTCCCCTCATCCCTCGCTCGCTCGCTCATCTCGCCCTCTTTCCCGCGCCTCCTCTCATCTCTCTTCCTCTCCTATCACCACTCGCCTCCCTCCCCAACCGCACCTCCGTCTCTCCCCATCCTCTCCTCTCACTCACCTCCCCACTCCTCTTCCCAACCCCCTCTTCCCCTTCCACTCCCCATCCCCTCTCCTTCCATTTACCCATTCCCCATCCTCTTCCCCTCCCACTCCCTACCCCTATCCCCTCTCTACCGACTCCCCACATCCCCCCTCTTCCCCACCCCTCTTTCTTTCCTACTCCCTACCACCGCCCTCTTCCCCTCGCTCGCTCCCCATCCCCCTCTCCATCCAATCCCCATCCCCTCTTTCTTTCCCACTCCCCACCATCCTCTTCCCCTCCCACTCCCCACCCCCTCTTTCTTTCCCACTCCCCTACCCCCTCTTCCCCTCCCACTCCCCACCTCGCCCTCTTCCCCTCGCTCACGCTCTCCATTTCCCCTCCCCCACCCCCTCTTCTCCTCGCTCGCTTTCACCATCACTTCCCCTCCACCCACTCCCCACCCCCTCTTTCTTTCCCACTTCCAACCATCCTCTTCTCGCTCCCCATTTCCCCTCCTTTAACCACGTGCGCCGAGACGGTGATTCTCCCAACCCCTCCTTCTCCCCTCGTCTTAGCTTTTTTTTCTAATCAAAGCTATTGACGATTCATTCTTCGCTCTCCCTCTTCCCTCTTTCATCGGCCGCTCCTCTTCAGCGCCCCTTCACTCCGTCCGGCCTTTAAGCACGTGAGGATTCAATTTATCGGTTGATTATAAATACGATAATGGCGTTTTATCATTATCTTTAAAGGTACTCGAGGTACTCCCACGTTGCAGTAATTTGAAGAGAGAAAAAATCATCTTTCGACGTTTTTTTTCCTCTTCTTCTCCCTTCCCTCCATTCTCTTTCTACTCCTCCGTTCATCTTCTTTCCGCGTTTCTTTTCCTTCCTCAACCCTCCTCCCTCTCTCCTCTCCTTCCTCAACACTGCCCCTCTCTCCTCTCCTTCCTCAACCCTCCTCCCTCTCTCCTCTCCTTCCTCAACACTGCCCCTCTCTCTCCTCTCCTTACTCAACCCTCCTCCCTCTCTACTCTCCTCTCCTCAATCCCCCTCTCCCCCCTCTTCCTCTCCTTCCTTAACCCTCCTCCCTCTCTCGTCTCCTTCCTCAACCCTCTCTCCTCTCCTTCCTCAATCCCCCTCTCTCCTCTCCCTCCTCCCCCTGTCCCTCTCTTCCTCAATCTCCCTCTCTCCTCCCCCATCTTCCTCTCCTTCCTCAACCCTCCTCCCTCTCTCCTCTCCTCCTCCTGCCCCGCTCTTCCTCTCATCCCCTCCAGGAGAAAATAATAAGGAAATACAATTTGCTCGGCGAGGGGTGAAACAACACATGGTGCAGCGGGCGAGGGAAGCGGCCGGCGACCTGGCTGACAACTCTTTTAAGATTATCAAGCTTTCGGATCGTAGACCTGGGAGACCTGAGTCCTTTGACCTGAGAGACCTAAGATACCAGAGTCCTTTGGCCTGAGATACCGAAGAGACCAGAGTCTTTTGACCTGAGATACCGAAGAGACCAGAGTCCTGCGACCTGTGAGACCTTAGAGACCTGAGTCCTGCGAGACCTGGGGGCCTATCAGACCTGAGTCCTGTGAACGGAGAGACCTGCGAGACCTGAGTCCTGCGACCTGTGAGACCTGAGTCCTGCGACCTGTGAGACCTTAGAGACCTGAGTCCTGCGAGACCTGGGGGCCTATCAGACCTGAGTCCTGTGAACGGAGAGACCTGCGAGACCTGAGTCCTGCGACCTGTGAGACCTTAGAGACCTGAGTCCTGCGACCTGGGAGACCTTAGAGACCTGAGTCCTGCGAGACCTGGGGGCCTATCAGACCTGAGTCCTGTGAACGGAGAGACCTGCGAGACCCGAGGCCTGCGACCTGTAAGACCTAAGAGACCTGGGGAACTATCAGACCTGAGTCCTGTGAACGGAGAGACCTGCGACCTGTAAGACCTAAGAGACCTGGGGAACTATCAGACCTGAGTCCTGTGAACTGAGAGACCCAAGAGACCTGAGTCCTCCGACCTGTGAGACCTGAGTCCTGCGAGACCTAAGAGACCTGAGGAACTATTAGACCTGAGTCCTGTGAACTGAGAGACTTAAGAGACCTGGGGAACTATTAGACCTGAGTCCTGTGAACTGAGAGACTTAAGAGACCTGGGGAACTATTAGACCTGAGTCCTGTGAATTGAGAGACTTAAGAGACCTGAGTCCCGCGATCTGCGAGACCGAAGTGACCTGAGACCTGCGGCTTCTGAGACCTGAGTTGTTGCGATCTGTGAGACCTGAATGACCCGAGTCCTGTGATCTGTGACCTGGGAGACCGTAGGGACCTGAGGGGGAATGACAGCTGTCCACCGGCGGAAGGGTGAGGTGGCGGCCCAAGAATATAACTTGTCTTGGAATAGTAGAGTTGTTTTCCTTACTCGTCGTGTGTGTGTGTGAATGAGTGAATGAGTAAGTGTGTGAATGAATGAATGAGTAAGTGAGTGAATAAGTGTGTGAATGAGTCAGTGAATAAGTGTGTGAATGAGTGAGTGAATAAGTGTGTGAATGAGTGAGTGAATAAGTGTGTGAATGAGTGAGTGAATAAGTGTGTGAATGAGCGAGTGAATAAGTGTGTGAATGAGTGAGTGAATAAGTGTGTGAATGAGTGAGTGAATGAGTGAGTGAATAAGTATGTGAATGAGTGAGTGAATAAGTGTGTCAATGAGTAAATGAGTGAGTGAATAGGTGTGTCAATGAGTAAATGAGAGCGTAAATGCGTGAGTGAGTGTTTGCGCGTGAATATGTGAGTGAGCGAGTGTTTGTGTGAGTGAATGTGCACGTGTATGTACCACGCGTGTATATGTGCACACAACACACCATAAAATCCCTTACCATCACCATAACCCTAAACAGCAAATTACCTCAAGTGCTGCAGTTCCCTCGATCTAAATATCCATAATAATAAAACAAATCACGACCTCCCCCCTCCCCCCCTCTTCCTCCTCCCGTCTCACAACCATTACTCAAAACCCAACCGCCACATGTAATCACAACTTCTACTTATATAATTCTTAAATTCTTAATAGTCTTATCGAAAGTAATTATATATTTTCACGTTTATATAACTATCATCACATACGTAAAAAGCATCAACAACAACATTAACTACATTTATTCTCCTCTCCTACACTCCATCCTCATAACCTCATAACCGATATCAATAACACCTAAACCCATCCTGATTTTCACCAACTCGATCAATCAATCAGTCAATGATTTAATCAACCAGTCAGTCAATCAGTCAATTAGTCAGCTAATCAGTTAATCAGTCAATCACTCAGTCAGCCAATTAGTCAGCTAATCAATCAATTAATCAATCAATCATTCCGCTAATTAATCAATCAATCAATCAATTAATCAATCAATCATTCAGCTAAACAATCAATAAATCAGTCAGCCAATTGGTCTGTTAACCAATCAATCAATCAGCTAACCAATCAATCAATCAATCAGCTAATCAATCAATCAGTCAATTAGCTAATCAATCAATCAATCAATCAGCCAATTATCAATCGATCAACCGGCCATTCAACCTCCTCCCTTCACCTGGGAGAAGCACCTCATCCCGACGGAGCCTCGAGCGCCGACGGGCCGAGTGGCGGGACGCGCTGACTCGCCCAAGGAATAGCGAAATCCCCCCCCCCCTCCCTCTCCCCTTTCGTTTTAACTGATTCATGATGGGACTTTCGTTACAAAATGAAGAAAGAAAAAGAAAAGGAAAAAATGGGAACTTCGCAAAAGAAAAATAATCGCAAAAAATAACGGAATATTCTCAAAAGCAACAACAAAAGGTCTTTCTCAAAGGCGAAAAAAAGAGAGAGAAAAAAAAGGAAATTCCGCAAAAACAACAACAAAAAAGCCCAAGAGCGAGACCTTCGCAAACAAATAAATGAATAAATAAAAGAATAAAAGAAAGGAAAACGGTGAAATTCCCGATTATGTTATCTTCCCTTCACCCTACTTCCTCTCTCTCCCTCTGAGCTCGTGTCCACAGGGCCGAATTATTTCATCTTCTGCTTCCTTTTAAGAAAGGATAGGCCTATGGCGTCTATTTCTTTTTTGTTTTCCTTTTTTTCTGTTTTTTTTTCTAAGCCTATATCTTACCTGGGGCATCTTTGTCTCCAAATATAGAGAGAGACCTTAAATTCTACTTTTAATTCCGAAAATACTACTACAACAATACTACAACCAGACCTACAACTATATCCCTATAACTACAACCGAATCTCGTCCCCAAACCTACAACTACGACCCCAATAACTGCAACATCAACCCTTCGCTAAAACAACAGCCTCATAACTACAACCTTAACCCGTAGCTAAAAATACAACCCCAGTCCCACCCCAGATCAACAACCGCAACTTGTCACCAAAAACTACAACTACAAGCCAATGTCGACAACCACAACCCCATGTCTACAACCCCAACCGAATGTCTACAACCACAACCCAATATCTACAACCACAACCCAATGTCTACAACCACGACCCAATATCTACAACCACAGCCCCATGTCTACAACCACAACCCAATGTCTACAACCACAGCCCCATGTCTACAACCACAGCCCCATGTCTACAACCACAACCCAATGTCTACAACCACAACCCAATGTCTACAACCACAACCCAATGTCTACAACCACAACCCAACG